>NW_021167414.1:0-45227 GCF_003724135.2 Verticillium nonalfalfae | reverse complement strand
GAGAGAGAGGGAGAGAGAGAGAGAGGGAGAGAGAGAGAAACGCACAACGCTGGACTGGCAGCCGGCGCGGGTCTCGAGGTAGCGCAGGGACGGCGTCAGGTCGCTCGTGAGCTTCTTCAGAGGCGGCACCTGGGGGCTCAGGGTCGCAAAGGCGAGGTTCCAGGGGGTCGCGAGGGCCGAGGGCGCGAGGTCGCGCCACTTGGACACGAGGCCGGGCTGCTCGAGGTACTGGGCCATGTCCTTGATGTAGGCGTCGTGGCGGACGAGGTTCGCAATGTGGACCTGCGTGTTGGCGACGTTCTGGGCGGCCCGCGACAGCTTATCGATCGTGGGCTGGGTGTAGCCCTGGTTGTCCATGGCGATGGGTCCGTTGCCGGGCCCATGCCCCGTCAGCGTCTCGACGCTGCGCAGGTCGGTGACGATGGTGTGGATGGCGTACTGCGACATGCGGCAGAGGTTGATGAAGACGACGAAGAGGAGGAAGAAGGGCGAGTGGATGCAGCGGCTGTACAGGTTGAGCGTCTTCTGGATGCTCGTCAGAGCCAGCGTGCCGTGGAGGAGCACGGGCGTGTTGCGCAGCAGCAGGATGGCGTGCGTCTTCATGGTGGCGGGGTTGAAGGACCAGGCGAGCGCAAAGACGTAGGTGCCAATGTAGAAGCTGTAGGTCCCGCGATAGGGCTCGTCGTAGTGGTGGAAGCCGTAGCTGCTGTAGGCGATCTGCTGCAGGATGATGGGATCGATGTCGAAGTCGTCAAAGAGCTCGAGGAATCGTTCCTTGGCCATGTCAATGTCATCGTCGCCGCCGCGGTCGATGACGACGAGCTGCAGAGACGGAGAGATGTGTGCGGGCGCCGATGAAGGCGTTGTTGCGGGTGCGGGTGAAGGCGAAGGCGAAGGCGAAGGCGAAGGCGCGGTTGCCGGAGCCGGGGTCGGGGCAGCGAGGTCTGTCTTCAACTTGGTTTCGGAAATCTTGCCCATGTCGTTGAACTGGGGAACACCGTCGTTGTCACATTCAATCTTGATGGGACGGACGTCAAAATGCTTGCATGGCACGGGTGGCTTCTTGAACTTGGCCGAGTCCTTGAAGGCGTCGGGTGACAGGCGGCGGAGGACGTCCATGGCGGCGGGTGCTGCTGGTGCTGCTGGTGCTGCCGCTGCTGGTGCTGCTGGCGTTTGGCTGTCGAACGAGGTAGTCGATCAGATGCTTGACGTCGTGTGTGCAGATCGTGTTGGCTTGCTGCTGGTCCAGCAGGGGACGCGAACAACCCTGGGCCGTCTGTCATCTTTATGCGCTGGGTGTGACAGCCTCGGACAGGGGACGAAGCGGCTCTGCGTCGGTCACTCACACACACACCCCCCAGGCTGGCCCCCAACTGTGCAGATTCTGAAGCCGAAAAAAGAGGCGCCCAGCTGAATCCAGCCTCACGGCGCCAGGGTTGCCCATTGGGTTGTGTTGATGGTTGGTGAGGGGTGGTCACATTGCATCGAGGGCGAGCCCAGGGTCGGTCGAGCCAAGGGTCGAGGTGTGTGTGTGGGAAGCGCGGGAGGCACAGGCCGCGGACCAGCGAGGGGCCGCTATGATGGCTAGGGCCGCAGCCCCTAAAATAGTGGCAGGCAATGCCTACCTGCCTTGCCTTGCGTGCCTGCTTAGGGGCCTACCTAGGTGCCTAGCTGGGTACCTAGGTAGTTAGGTAGATACCCAGGGGAATACCCAAGAGCCAGTGCTGCTGTACCCTGTAGGTCCCCAAGGAAGGTACCTTGGCTTAAGGCTCTTGATCCACCTGCCCAGATACCTACCCGTGCTACCAGAGGTACATGTACCCACCTACTAGGGACGTACTAGGTACCCACAAGGCCCCAGCACTGCCCCGCTGCACCTGGCGCGCGCCACATCCATACGTCACAGTACCTCTTGCCTTTTTCCACTCGACCACCACCAGCCGTTCACGATCCTGTCATGGTGAGGCTCTTCACGATCGACCCTTGCCATGCCATGAGCCGCCGACCCGTCACTGTCGATTGAGCACGCATCTATCGGCCACTTGGCAGCCACTGCTGTCTGTCAACTCTGACCACCCGCGACTGCATCAACACACACACACACACACACACACACACATACCCTCGCCCATCATGCAGGGCTTCAACATGGGCCGCTACGTGCCCCCCGACCTCGAAGGCACCGTCTCCGGCAACGCCCTCCACGCCAAGCTGCCGCCGGGCCGCTCCGCCGCCAAGCCCGGCGTCCAGACGGTCCGCTTCGAGATGCCCTTCGCCATCTGGTGCTCGACCTGCCCGAAGCCCACCATCATCGGCCAGGGCGTGCGCTTCAACGCCGAGAAGCGCCGCACCGGCGCCTACCACTCAACCCCGATCTGGACCTTCCGTATGCGCCACGCTGCCTGCGGCGGCACCATCGAGATGGCCACCGACCCCCGGAACACGGCCTACGTTGTCGTCGCCGGCGCCGCGAAGCGCGACACGGGGCCCGCCGCCCGTGACGGCGACCTCGTCGTCATGACCGACGAGGAGAGGGCCGCCCTGCGCGCCAGCGCCTTTGCGAGCCTCGAGAAGACGATCGAGGACCGCGCGGCCGTCGCCGCGGCGACGGACCGCATCGACGACCTCGAGGACGTGGCGCGCCGCCAGTGGCAGGACCCCTATGCGCGCAACCGGGCGCTGCGCCGCACGTTCCGCGTCGGCCGCCGGGAGAGGGAGCGCCAGGCGGGTGTGGACGACGGCGTGCGCGCGCGCATCGGGTTCGACTTGGACCTGCTGCCCGCCACCGAGGCCGACGCGACGAGGGCTGCCCTCGTCGAGTTTGGGCACCACGACGATGACGACGCGGGGGAGCGTGCCCGCAGGGCATTGGCGAAGCCTCTGGTCGTCAAGCCTCGCGGAGACGGCGAGAAGGAGAAGAACAAACCAACAACGGGCGCCACCGGCGGCGGCACGGCGGCGGCGGCGACGCCAAAGAGCAAGCTGCTCGCTTCCCAGCGAAGAGCGGGCTTCGTGTCAGAGCTTGTCGGCAACACGCGCATGGCCACCGATCCCTTCCTGGTGGATGCCAAGATGCCGAGCTCATCAACCAAGACCAAAGGCCTGCTTCCGGGGATCAAGCGCAAGAGAGAGGCTGCGGAAGAAGCGGACGCAGAACACCCGACGCGCGAACCGACACAGCACGACACAACACCATCACGGCAGGACACGGCACCACCAACGGGGTTGGTAGCCTATGACTCGGAATCGGATTGAGAAACGCCCCACATCCCAGGGACAACTTGCATTAGACGGCGGCGTTACTTTTCACATGTTTGCTTTCACGTCAAGATACCCCGGGTTGGCACTGATTTGCTATGGAAGAACCATCAACCAATAGCCATGATATGCAACTTTATTTCATGCTTCTTCGCCCTTCATCTGAACACGAATGGTAAAGTCAATCATTCCCTAAACCTAAAGGCCGCCTCATCCAGGGGGCATCCATGTATGGCCTATTCAACGAATATCCCAAAAAGCACGGAAAGCAATCCAAACACACCCTACACAGTCCGGTCATGGAGTCGAGGGCCCTGCGCTTCGATCCTCTGCATAAAAACTCCCCATCATTTCAGAACGCCCCGTCGGCAAGTACTCCGCGAGCAGCAAGTGGCCCGAAAGGCAAACAAGAAGAAGAAAGAGCTCGCTTGACCTGGCGACGGATGGATTTTTAGACGCGGCTCGAAAGGATCAGTGCCACTGGCTGTCGTAGCCCCGCTGGTTCGGCCAAGCTGCAAGGAGGCAAGAGAACAATCAAACATCCATCCTACCAGCGGGCTGGTCGTCGTCGTCATCGCCGAAGCTGCCTACCGAAGACATGTCGTCATCGTCTTCGCTTTCTGCGCCAGCCTCGTTTGCGGCGTCCTTGCTCGCATACTTTTGCACGTATTCTGTGGTCCATCATCAGCACGTCGTTGCTTTCTTATGACCGTCTCGGGCATCACACACCCTTGACCTTGACGTCGTAGCTCTTGGGCTCCCTGATCATCAGGGCGGCCGCCTCGCCGTTGAGTGGATCGGTGGGGTTCGGGTATCGCAGAAGCTGAGGGAGGAAGACCTCGAAGATGTTGATCATATCGAACATTGGCGACCAGGTCTGGTTGATGACGTCCAGGCACACGGAGCCCGACCTGCGAAGAGGCCCGCGTCAGTCTTTCATACGTCCTGTTTGTTCCGTTTGCTTCCTGCTCTTCTGTAGGCCAACTCACAGCTCGTCGATATTGGGATGGAAGATTCGGTTGACGAAGCCGATGCTTGGAGATTTGTAGGGGTAGTTGTCGGGGAGCTCAACGTGAACTTTCCAGTTGCCGCCTTCGAAGGGTGCTGCTCCAGGTCAGCATACAGGTCCGCCATTCCATGTTTGTAGTGTGGTCCGACTGACTCTCCGTGGGGCCCTTGAAGCGGACGTAAAACTCTTGCCTGTGTCGGAGTGGTCAGAATGTCGTCGAGCGTACGGTTGGCCGTCGAATCACTGCTTACACTTAGATCGGTTAGCAACGGGTATGGGATGAAGGACGGGATACGTGGGAACTCGGAGACGAACTGTTGTCGTTCACAAGCGTGACTTCATAGTCGCTCATGAGCCTAGAGGCAGTGTTAGTTGTACCATGGGGTCAACCATGACTGAAGAGATCGTACATCCTGCGACATGTTAGCTAGTGGGACTGCTGCACTACGGAACAGCGACACCGTACTTCATGACCTGTTGAATGTATCAGTCAGCAACACTGCGTCCTTCTGGCAACCTTGCGTACAATGTGTGGGAGACGGAGCACATACATCAGTCTCGATTCTGCGGCGCGGGCTACTCATCTTGCTGGATGTTGTGGGTTCTCGCGGTGGGTGACGTTATCAATTCGATGGTTACGTTGACGGGCTATGAACGTGGTGGAGATATGTCCTTGTTGAGAGATGATTCGCAATGCTTCGACTCGACTGAAAGGCGAAAGGCAGAGGTTGTTGGAGGAAACGGGGTTCAAATCAGGCTGTGCTGTATGCTGGGCTGGGGGGTCAGAGGGCGAGTCACGAGATTATGTAGAAAGGTTGACAAAGAGGGGTGAAGTCGGGTTCCTCCTGGAACCGTCTAAGTTGCAGTCACGCGTGATGATGCAGTGAGGTGGGCAGCACCGGGACGATAAGCTAGGCCGGATGGGTCTGATAAGCCAGCGAGCTCCTTGTTGGCGGGGTCCATCCCTGGATCGCCGAGCCGAGTGGGATGCTGGTCCCCTGACGTGTGACGGCGCTTGCCCACTAAGACCGACCAGCGTCCTTGTGCCTGCTCTGCTGGGAGGCCTTACATGACTGAACGACTCTGAGTATGCTAATCGCGGGGTGCAGTTGTTGCTCAGCTCCGGGCTCCGGGGGTGGGCAATATGTGAATCGTGATGCGACTGCTGCCTGCCTGGGCAGACAGTGGAACATCACGACGTGGCGACATTCAGGAAGGGGTTTCGTTGCATATGGGAACCTCAAAAAGGTAAGGTATATGCGTGAAGCACATGCCTGAATAGTGCATCAAAAAGAGCCCTGCTCACCTTGATGTCCTGCAACAAGCATCATGGATTGCCTTTCAATTGTCATGCGCCCCCCGCCTGTCACCTGTCGTGTTGGAGTGTTGCGGGTGGGAGAGTTGGGAGCCTGAGGCCCCAGAGACACAGTCGGCATCGTGGGATTTGAACACGGGTGTCGTGGCTTATGATGTCTTCGGGCATCAACCGCCCATCCGCAAATCGAGTTGCAAGACCGAGGAGGAAGCTCATGAACAACCAAGCCAAGACAGCACCTCCTGTATTGAGCCAAGTGTTAGGAACAGACTTGCCAGACGCGAACGGCCCTTCCCTTCGCAGCATGGGTGCCGAGGTAAATTGCTGACATAACCGAGCTGGACCACATACTGGCAACCCTCCGGGCCAGACACACAGCGGACCATAGTGGGGAAGGGTGCTCCAGGGGGGCGCTGGCTCTTAGTGTTCAGAAATTCCAACACCACAAGACGGTGCAGAGCATGAGCATTTCTACGCAGCATATACCATCATGACCTCGACAATAAAAGAACCTTCCGCACCAAGAACTCACCCGCCCTGATTTTCTCTCCTCATCACAAAATACCGGAAACAAGCGAACTCGAACCCCATTCGGAAGCATCATCTTATTCTCGGGCTCTGATCATTGCAATTCCCTACTGAGCTGCCATACCTTTTTTTCGAGGTACTTTGGTTTGTACCAATGTCGCTCCCATTCAAAAGTACCTTCTTTCGGTCGTGTGCCTCGGCTGCACGAAGCACACGACCACACGTCAACGCCGCGAAGCCCCTTTACGCCGCTGTATCACAACACAACCAGCTGCGGTGGAGTTCTCACTCGCCCATGGGCGCATCATCCGGGATCGCGCGGAAAAAGGTGACCCTAGGCCAGCTCAGGAGTCAGCATCGCAAGGGCGACCCGATCACGGTCATCACGGCACATGACTTCCCAAGCGCCTACGTTGGCGACATCGCGGGCATGGACATGATACTCGTGGGTGATAGCCTCGCCATGGTCGCCTTGGGGATGGAGGACACGAGCGAAGTGCTCGTCGAGGAGATGCTGTTGCACTGTCGATCGGTCGCACGCGCAACCAAGAGCGCCTTCACCGTGAGTACCTACGCGCACTGTCCCCTCCGTGGCAATGACTGACAGCGTCAAGATTGGCGACCTGCCGATGGGCTCGTATGAGATCTCGCCGGACCAAGCGCTGGAGACGGCGATTCGCTTCATCAAGCAGGGCCGTATGCAAGGTATCAAGCTCGAAGGCGGCAAGGAGATGGCCCCCACCATTCGCAAGATCACGCAGGCCGGCATCCCCGTACTCGGCCACGTCGGCCTGACCCCACAGCGGCAAAACGCCTTGGGCGGCTTCCGTGTTCAGGGCAAGACGGCGGCGGGAGCGGCGAAGCTCCTGGAGGATGCGCTGGCTGTGCAGGAGGCTGGCGCCTTCGCCATGGTAGTGGAGGCCGTGCCGGCTGAGGTCGCGACGCTTGTGACGCAGAAGCTCTCGGTGCCAACAATAGGCATCGGCGCCGGTAACGGGTGTTCGGGCCAGGTACTGGTGCAAGTTGACATGATTGGCAACTTCCCTCCAGGTCGCTTCTTGCCTAAATTTGTCAAGAAGTATGGGGATGTCTGGGGCGAGAGTCTCAAGGCGATCGAGGCCTACAAGCGCGAGGTGAAGAGCCGGGAGTACCCGGCGCCGGAGCACACGTATCCTATTTCGAAGGAGGAGCTGGAGGCATTCGAGGCGGCGGTCGAGAAGATTTGAGGCCTTTGAGTATCAGCATTGGGTTGAGTCGCGATAAAGCGAGACTGGTTGCATTCTTGGTGTTCGGCGTAGTTGGTGATCTCTTGAGCATGGAGCATTGCATATCATGGAGGCTTGAATTCGGAAAACAAGAATGCAGAGCTTTTGTAGCCCTAGTTTGCTTTCCGTTTCGAGAGTGCTTTCGAGTATCAGCATCAATATGGCAGGTATCAACAGAAATATGAGCAACTATGTTGGGGGCACATGTTTTAGCATACCTGGTTGCATGTGGCGAAGCATATGAGCGACTAGCCAACTTGAGGTGAGACTTCATCCGAAGGCTGGTGTCATGGAGTAAGAGATCACAAGTTGGTCGCTCATGTCCTTGAAGCAGCCATGCAGGTTCCCAACGACTTCGTCGAGGGAAGGGGCAAAGGCGCTGTTGACATAACAGAAGACACTGTCGGTGCTCTGAACTTTGAGCTTCTTGCGCAAGTGCTGGACGATGTTTTCAAATTTCTGATCGGCGCTGATCTTGAAGACGGAGCGGGGGAGAGATGGGGCACTGCCGATAGGCTTGAAGCTAACGACGACCTTGGCGTTAGGGAAGAGGCCAGCACTGGCGAGGGCGGCCGTTACATCGCGGGGTTGGGCTGTGAGTATGGCGGAGGCCGACATGGTCAAGGGAATGTCGGGCGAGGTGGTGCGGTCGGGTATAGGGGAGTCAGGGGGCGAGGCTGGGGGGGACTGCTGCGCCGGAGAAGACATGGTGACGCCCGTGTGGTGATGGCTAGTTGTGGTGTTTCAATCTTTGATGCAACACCTAAGAGGGCTGAATGCCAGCCTTGCAAGGCGTGATGCAGCAGAACGAATAGGTGTGAAGGTCTGCAGATGGTCACCCATGTATTTGAACGGCTAGGTTGATTGACGTGTTGAGTTGGGATCTCGAAGGTTGGACTGGCCGTGGTTGCCTGATGAGATGAGCCTTTATCGGCGTGACGAGGTACTGTATGTGCCTTACTTCGATCTTGAGTCCAGAGGTTGTGATCCCCACTTGTTAGGGGAGTTCCAGCCGGCGCAGCCAATGAAACCGTGCTAGGGGTCGCCTCCCTCACAGCTAGGTACCTTAGGCACGCAAGTACCAGAACGGCCCCCTATGAACCTCCAACGTCCCCTGTAAGCCCCCGTAGGTCCGCTGGGGAACGCCGGTCTCTCCTGCCGTATGGCCCAACGGATGGCATGAGCAGCTAGTCAGTCCCTCTTGCCTCGTGTGCAATTCCCCTGAGAGGCTGACTGGCCAAAGCGAGCAACATCAACGCATCACCAACTGCCACTTGTTGGACCACAAATATCTTCATTCGCTCGACATGCCTCGCCCGAGTATCAGCCCGACTTTGCCGCAGACAAGGCACGATATGCGCCCTCGATGGCCTCCCTTCTTGGGAATAGCCTGCCTATTTGGCGCACGACCAAGCCATCTGGTGGCGT
This sequence comes from Verticillium nonalfalfae, assembly GCF_003724135.2. Lineage (NCBI taxonomy): Eukaryota > Fungi > Ascomycota > Sordariomycetes > Glomerellales > Plectosphaerellaceae > Verticillium > Verticillium nonalfalfae. The sequence goes on along the minus strand of NW_021167414.1, from coordinate 36,424 downwards.
ACCGGGATATTTTCTTCTCCTTGCCGTCATCTCTGTGCTGTTGGTTGACCTGAGGCTGCAGTTTAAGGCCCCGAATTGAGCTTTCCCATCCTCTCGGAGCACTTCTCTCACCGCAAATTCGACTTGCCTCCCTGAGACCGGTGCTTTGAGCCATCTCACTTACTTCAAGCGCCTATCGACCTTGCGTACCCCTCGCTCTTTTACTCTCACATGTGCCGGACAACATACCTTGGTACCTGAGCCATTGCAGCCGCGGCAATTACGACCATCACCACGTTGCACCTTGTGTCTGTCCCATCGCATCAGCGATCCGCCGAGACACACAAGGAGACTCCTGTGATACTCCTCCCCTTTTTGTTTGTGGGCTGCGTTACGATTTCTACGCTCCTATTTCGTACCATATCAAGCTCAATTTCTCCTCCTGGTAATTTTCGCGGCGAAAACCACATCGCCCATTGACGGAGCTCTTCTTCGCCTCCTCCTGCCCCTATCTCTCCTACCGGAGCCTCCCATAATGGATGACAACCTGTCCGCCCCTCGGCATGCTTCTGTCGCCCTCAAAACCTGGAGGAAGCTACAAGATCTCAAGGCCGGTACTTCTATGGCCCTCGACGGCCGATCCCTTGACGTCGCCTCTGTTGTTGCCGTCGCTCGCCATGGCCTCGTACCTCACATCAAAGAAGACGCCCATTTAAAAGAGCGTCTACAACAAAGCATTAACGTGCTGAACAGTCATCTAGATCATGACTGGGTTATCTATGGTGTCAATACCGGCTTTGGCGGGAGTGCTGATGCCCGAACCGAAAAGCTCCGCAAACTTCAGATCTCTCTCCTTCAGCACACGCAAAGTGCCATTATTGCCACCTCTGACGTGAACGGCGAGCTCCTCGACCGCGATGGACAGTCTCATGCCATTCCCACCGACTGGGTTAAAGCCGCCATCCTGGCCAGAGCAAACCAGAATCTTCGCGGCCACAGTGCCGTCAGGTTGGAGGTTATTGACACACTGCTTAAGCTGCTCCGATTCGACATCACCCCGGTGGTGCCTTTACGCGGCACCATATCTGCCTCGGGCGATCTCATGCCCCTATCCTATATCGCCGGCACCTTGACAGGAAGCTCCGGAATTCGAGTCCGCCATGGGCCTTCCGCCTCTCATAGGCTGACCACAGCCCAGGCTGCCTTTGAGATGCACAACATCACACCTATTGAGCTCGCCCCGAAAGAAGGCCTGGGTCTCATCAACGGCACCGCACCTTCTGTAGCTCTCGCTGCTCTCATCGTACATGAATCTCAGCAGCTTGCCATTCTTGCCCAGCTGCTCACCGCTTTCACCGCAGAGTCCCTTGCCGGCAACGTGGAATGGTCGAACCCCTTTATTCACGCCATCCGGCCCCACCCTGGTCAACGGGAGGCGGCCTCGACCATTCGCGCCCTCCTCAAAGGGTCCACCTTTGTCACCGGCCTCGAGTCCCGGAAGCGCACCGGCGAGGGCCTCTGGCAAGATCGCTACTCCACGCGTACAGCCCCCCAATGGCTCGGCCCTTACCTGGAGGACCTCCTCCTCGCCCAACGCCAGGTCGAGATTGAACTCAACTCGACCTCTGACAATCCCGTCATCGATACAACCGCAGGTCCCGAGGGCGATGTCTACTCGGGCGGCAACTTCCAAGCGACAGCCGTCACGTCAGCCATGGACAAGACGAAGAATGCCCTGCAGATGATCGGCCGCATGGTCTACTCGCAGTGCACGGAGCTCATCAACCCGTCACTCAACAACGGCCTTGACGCTAACCTCGTCTTCGGCGACCCAGACAACTCATATACGATGAAGGGTATCGACGTCAATATGAGTGCCTACATGGCCGAGCTCGCTGCCCTCGCTCACCCCGTCTCGGCCCACGTGCAGTCGGCCGAGCTGCACAACCAAGGCATCAACTCGCTCGCCTTTCTCTCGGCCCGCCGCACGATGGAGGCACTCGACGTCCTCGCCCACATGTGCGCTTGCCACGCCTACGTCTGTTGCCAAGCCATCGACCTGCGGCACTACCACCGCCGCTTCCTCGCCGCCCATACACCGCTCCCCGCGCTTGCGTCCCTCAACATCAAGCTCGACGAGGCGCAGCGTGCCGACGTGGTCGCGCTCTTCACTGACACTTGGCACGACGACAATAAGACGAACTACCAGACGCGCTGCCGCCGCGTAGCCTCCCGCGTAGCCTCGCACGTCCTCTCCCTGGCCATGGCACAGGGCTTCGCGCCACTGGAAGCCATCGCGGCATTCGAGATGGGTCTCTGCAAGGACATGCTTGCCTGGGTCGCGGACCCTGCAAACGACCCCGAGCCAGCCGCGTCGGTCCCGATGGGGAACCCGGCTATGCCTGGACTAGGTCAGGGATCGAGCGTGTTGTACGGCGTCGTCCGCGGGGCGCTCGCCGTACCATTCAACCGCGGGGTTCTCGCCCACGGGCAGCCGACGATCGGAAGTGACGTGAGTAAGGTGTACGAAGCTGTGCGGTTGGGGACCGTCATGGACGCCATCATGGGCGAGCTCTCAGGACTTTGGGAGGAGCAGCCGGCACCAACAAGAGCAAAGCTTTAGGATAAGGGGGCTAAAGCACGAAAGGGTGGTAGATTCGTGGTTCCCAGGCAGTAAAGCGATGCGCAGCTTGGAAACCAAATGACAACTCTTCTCTGGAAAATTGCCGTCGATATGCAACAACGAATTCTAACACCATGATAATAATAAGACTCCTGAGGCGACCTCCCAAGAACCAATTTCATCTCGATCATATCCATTCACAACAAAGACGCGCACTTGATGAACTTTACATACACCGGTATTTTTCCTGACAGCAAAGGTGCATAGAGGAACTACGAATTGAGTCCCAAAGGGTTCTCTTTCATCCGTGGATCCCAACTTCCAAACGTACAGACTACATCGCCTCCTTATTTCAGGCAGACTTTGGCACGACTAGCTCTTTTCGCGGTACCTTCGTACAATACGTCTATTTTCACTATGTCCTTACTCCGCCTTCCTGGGCCAACCGGTTATGCCCATCTTATCTCACGCCGGGGGGGGGGGGGATGGATGGGGTTGAAGTCTTTCCACAGGGAACACACTGTTGGCTCGACTTGGAGTTAGTTGAAGAATATGCTCCCGACTCCTGGCCATCGTGACTCCGTCTCCAACGATGTCGTCACCCCGCCATCTGCCCTCTCGATACCCTCTCGCAACCTATTTCCACAAGTAGTCAAATTCGGAATGCTTGAACCGAGTCATCCTCGCCGCCAATTATGTACTATACGGTACGACGCTCAGCTTTCTACTGCCAGAGCGCGTGAGTAATCTCACCTCACATCATTCGCCAACCATGAGCGAGCCCTATTGTTCACTCTGACCCCGCTTTGGTTGTGAAAAGCTCTGCCTGACGGACAGATCTTCGTCACCCTAACCATCTATCAGGCAACCCCCTCGAACCATTTCAAGCCTATATACAGATGGCCGACCCTTTGGCGACCATTGGTGTCATCGGTGTCGCAGTTCAGATCCTCGGCTTCGCCGCTAAACTGGCCTGAATTGGAAAGACGCACCAGCCGACATAAAGCGCGTCATGGCCGAGATACAAACGCTCAGGACGGTTCTCTCCAAGACACATGCAAACATTCTTATTGATGACGACTTTGAGAACGCTTTTTGCGGCCGACACTCTATGCTCCTGAGGCAGGTTGGGGACATAGCGGGACCCACAGACACCAATATAATAGTCTCAGTATGCAAGCGAGAGCTGGACGATCTTCACGACGACCTAAAGAAGCGAGTGGAAGGCCAACGCACAGGCTGGGAACGGCTTAGAGGAGCCTTGCTGGCGAGGAGAATGAGGGTGGCGGTCGAGAACCTTCATCGACAATGTGCCACCTTGAACAGCTTAGTAGTCGTAGACGCCCTGGCCCTCGTTGCCCATACTTACAAAGTAGTCACAGACGCGAGGAAAGAGCAACAAAGCTGACAAGCGGGCCGAGAGGATAAAGCCATCCTGGACTGGATTAAAATAGCGGACTATAGCAGGCACTGGCCAGTGGCTTCTGAACTCGGCGGAATACCAGCAGTGGATCGAGACGTCACAGCAGACTCTATTTTGCTCTGGCATCCCTGGAGCTGGCAAGACAGTTCTTACATCGATCGTCATCAACGACCTCTATATTCGGTTCCGAGATAACGAGCACGTCGGTATCGCATTTCTATCCTGCAACCTTCGATAGTAGGCGGAATAGAAAGTTGAAGATCTACTATTAAGCCTGCTAAAGCAGCTATCCTAAAATCACACATCCCTGGTAGAGTGCATCAGAAGTCTATATAGAAAATATATAGGTAAGACCTGGCCAACCCTCAAGGAACTATCTAGAGCCCTGCAGGCTGTAGCGAGGATCTTCTGAAGACCTTCATTGTCGTCGACGCTCTTGACTAATATCAGCTATCTGACGGTAGTTAATATAGGTTTCTTACGGAGGTATTCGCGCTGTTAACTACGTCTAGAGCTAACTTCGTTATAATATCGAGATATACTTAAAACATTCCCGAAATGTTCAAGAATAGCTTATCACTGGAAATTCGAGCGCGTCCTGAAGATATCCGGAGATATCTCGAGGGTAACATGGCTCACATGCCCTCATATATCGATCGGAGTCCAGATTTACAGGCTGAGATTATAGCCAAGATCGTCGAGACTGTGGATGGAATGTACGATTATGCCCCCTTTGATCTCTCGGGACTATGCATAAATGAACCAGGTTCCTTCTTGCGCAACTGCATCTCGACTCCTTGAAGGGAAAGAGATCCCCCAAAGCTCCGCTCGGCTCTGACTAGATTGCACGCCGGCTCTCAAGCGTATGACCTTGCGTACGATGATGCGATAGAGCGCATTAATGGCCAGCGCAAGGACGAGGTGGAGCTCTCGAAGCAAGCGCTGTCGTGGATCACCTGCGCTAAGCGGCCGCTTTCCACAATAGAACTCCAGTACGCGCTTGGTGTTGAAGTGGGCGAGACAGAGCTGGACCTCGACAACATCTCACAGATAGAAGACATGATGTCTGTTTGTGCAGGACTGGTCACGGTGGATGAGAAGAACAGCGTCATCCGCTTAGTGCACTATACTACGCAGGAATATTTCATGCGCACGTGGAAACGATGGTTTTCAAATGCACGGACGGAAATTACAGGTGTTTGCGCTATATATCTGTCGTTCAGCTCCTTTGAAGTAGGGTTCTGCCGTATAGATGCCGAGCTCGAGGACCGATTACGACTCCACCCTCTCGACGACCACGTCGCCTACTTCTAGGGTGACCATGCTCGAGAGGCTGGAAAAATTTCTCGGTTAGTTTTTGGTTTACTTCGAAACGAGAAAAGTATCGAGGCACAGGTTCAGGTCCTATGGGTGGCCAAAGGGTTACAGTCACGAGGATACAGCTAGTGGTTTCTAAAGAGAATGCGAGGGCTCTATATGACGGCATATTTTAGGATAGAACAAGCCGGGAAGGAATGATTGAATGGCGGCGACAGACCAGACATGGAGGACAGTTATGGCCGGACGCCGCTATCGTGGGCCGCGGGGAACGGACGCGAAGCCATCGTCAAGATGCTTCTCAACAAGCAACAAGTCGACATCAACTCGATGGATGGAGATGGCCGGACACCACTATTGAGGGCCACTATGAACGGGCACGAGGCAGTAGTTAATATAATTCTCGGTAAGGTACAAATGGGCATTGACTCAGGGGATAAAGACCGCCGGATGCAACTCTAGTAGGCTACTGCGCACGGATACGAGGCAGTTGTCAAGTGTCAGGTGGCCCTGCGAATTCACCGAATATAGGGCTGATTAGGGATTTAAGGACTACGAGAGCGTATATATAATGACTGCGGAGAGCCCTCCAAGCTGCGGAGTTCCAGAATTCATATATATTACAACCCTATACCTATTATGTATTGCCTGCGGACTACGTATAGAAGACCTCTTCATTCTGCCCTAAATTAAGCGCTATATCAAGATACTTTCTACGTCAAATTCGAATTTTGATATATAAGATGTATACAGCTTGACCACACTACAACTATCGGCTTTCAATGGTGGCGATGACGTGGAGGAATTAATATCAGCACACAATACCCCAGTTGTATTTAAATCCAATGTCTGCAAAGTCTGTTCCTACCTATTCCACAAGGCAGACTTCTAAATACTTGTTGAAGCCCAAATAGTACTGTATGTAAGCTACGTATTAGTGGACCTGATGTTATATATTCTGTTTAGCTGGCAGATAGGCAGACGAATGCGGAGCATCCTCACTTGAAATGAACGTCAATCTCAGGAGGAAGGGAGTTATATGCTTGTCTGGATACATAGAGTAGAGTTCCACATCGGACATCCCGTCTCTTCCTTGCATGACCATTTGAAACAATCAGCTGGTAAGCTCCGGAGACCCTTGCATTGCCTACCGTGTCTGACCATGCTCCCAGCAACGTGGTTCGCCCGCAATTTATATAGCTCCGAGGTGCATACAAGTGAAATGAGTCACGCATCAGAGGCCATGTTCGATACTCAGTCGGCTTACATGAGACATACGATATCATTTGTATCAGCTGCTCAGTAAATCTACACAAAAACGCTCATAACGCCATGATTATCGTGACCCCTTTCTTCCCGGGTCAACGTGACTAGGCATGTCCAGTTTCTGCCACTCTGGGGCCTGGATCCTGTTGCCCCCTCCAAGCTCTGTCTCCCTCCTCCAAGATCACATGCCCTTGTACCCGCTTGCCGTCGCCAACGTGATTCCGCAGTAGTACCATTCAACCCTCCGGAAAGTAGAAAAAAAAGAGATCCCATTCGATGGGAGCCACTATGTAAATGCTTCATGCCGTACGCCGCTGTGCATGCAATGCCTCCTTTGCCTGGTGGTCGACGCAAAAAACCGAAGGGAAAGTAAGGGGAATGAAGTCTCGAGGGACGACAATGCTGAACCAAGTGGTATCTTCTTGATGGCTTCCTCATGCGAGGGAATGGCCATGGCTCGCGCAGTAATGATGAAAAACAAAGCACGTTCCGTGTGCTGAGGACTGGTTGGTTGATTGGTTGTTGGAATTAGGGTATCGTTGAGTAGCCGAGGCGGAGGAGGGCAGATGATCGAGAAGTCAAAACGAAGAGGTTGTGGGAGGCAGGAGATAGGCGAGATAGGCCCGCATCAGAGTGCAGCTTGCCACTCGCTGTAGAATTGTGAGCGAGGTTTACAGCGTTGTCGTTCAAGCTTCCCCAGAAGCTCATCAAGCTCGCCCCAGTTGTCGAGGTTTTCGGCGAATTTGCGGTGCTTGCGAGAAAGGATGTGCTAGAACGAGTCAGCAAAGCGAAGTCGAGGCAAGATTGACGTTACGTACCTCATCGAAGTCCTTGAATTTGTCCTGACAGTTCTCACAATAGCCAGGCTTGAGATCCCGTTTGCTCTTCTGGGCAGGCGCTGACTGCGCCTTGGTGCTAGCCCGCGTCTGCCTCATCTCGCCCTTATTGGCGTCCTCCTCGATCAGTTCCAGGCGTCGACTAGTGGCCCGTACAGTGCTCCCGGATCTGCTAGATGCGACATCGACACTGAGGTCGGGTCGCCGAGAGCTGGGGTCTTGCGAATAGGATGTGCCTCTCTGGAGAACCTTGCGCTGAAGTCCATGAATCTCCTTGCTCGTGCCCGCCTTGGCGGCGCCGGTACCGGTGGCTGATGAAATCATCTGAGAACGAATGGCAGAAGTGACATTGGACGGCTGGACACCTGACGCGACAGGCTCCCCGGCAAGGAAGCGGCCGGCAGGCGCTCGGCTGACAAAACCAAAGTCGGACGGCTTGGACTCGATCGTCTTGGGCGCCTTGAAGACGTCGGCGGGGTTCACAGAGGTGGCGCGAACCTGCTCCTGACCATTCTGCATCTCAGCCAGAGTTCGCTTGCCAATAACGGCTTTCGGCGCCTGCGCCTCAGGAGGCTGTAGGCTGGGGCGAGCTTCGAGGACGCGCCTGGCGGCCCTCTCCTTCTCTTCGGCCCGAGACCTTCTCGCTGCACGGTCGACGGGGTCGACTTCCTCCACGAAGGGGCATCGTCCGTCGGTGACGGTTCGGAACTGCGGCCACTCTCCCTCATACTTGCTGGCCCTCGGATACTCGCGCACCATGATGGGTTTTTGCTTCTCGTCCATGTCATAAACATAAATGTAAGGTCCTCTGAACTGGATTAGCTCACGGCTGGCGACGGTTGGGTCTCGGTCAGAAGGTCCGTTGAGTCGCTCCCGCTGCAGGAGCTGGGACAGGTTGGGCTCTTCGGCCGCCTTCTTGCTCCCTAAGCCGTGCCGACCAGCATCGTCTTTGCCGGCGTGCGCGATGGCCACGGCAGCATGAGGGTCAGGCTGCAGAAGGATCTCGAGCATCCTCTGAAATTTCTCCAAGGGCCAGATCTTCTTGCCCATATCGCGGGCCTTGTGCAGAATGTCATTGTTTCGCATGGGCTTGGGCCGGCGGAGGCTGTCATCCTGCAATTGAGCGTGTGTCCTCTTGGTGCCGGTATCGAATAGACGCCGCCGGGTGTCGGTAGATCGATTGAGCAGGGAAGGGTTGATCGTCTGCGGCTGCTCCTCATGAGCATGCTGCTCGTGGTGCGAGGCATGAACCTCGTCCTCGGTGGGAATGGGGCGGGTGGTCACGACGTGGGTGATGTTGTTAGAGAAGAATCGTTCCTCACGCTAGATGAAAAGCAACACGGTCAGCATACGAAGGGAAAACATGTTGACCAAAGGGGGGTTCTCACAGCTCCCAGGCTGACAGCCTGCTTGGACAGCTTGTAGCGGAGATCCTCGGAGATGCTCTCGAAGTAGAACACCATCTTGGGGAACCTCGCCTGGTACTCCTTCTGCCACTGTCGGATCTTTTCGACACTGTTATCCTGCTGGGTCTGCTCCTGTTGCTGAGCGGTCCTCTCCTTGGTGGACAGGCGGACAGAACGTTGGGGCAAAGCGCTCCTGTGACCCTTCGACGGTGAGCGAAGCTGGCGCTGGAGGCCATTCTCAAGCATCTGCTTCTTCAGCGGCGGAGGCTGGCCATAGGCCTCCTCCCGCTGCAGGTTGGCATAGGAACGCTTGGGCTTGGTCTGGCCGAGGGTGGCGGCACCTGGGGCCCTCAGAGGTGAGTTGGCGACATTGGGATTGCTGGACAGGGGCGTCCGTCTTGCAGTCGACATGGCAGACAGGGTGACGGGTGTCGGGGATAGAGATAAGGTTGCCATAAAAAATGTCCAATCAATATGCTGTTTGCGGGTCGAAAGTGGAGAGGTCGATCTCTTCGAATGTACGAATCTCGAGAGCAAAAAGAGTCGCTCGATTCAACGGTCGCGAGGCGTGACGAAGCGTCGGGTGAGGTGGGAGGCGGAGGCGGTGGTGTCGGAGGAGTAGGATTGATGCTTCTGTGGACGAGGGTCTTTGGTGGTGGTGGTGGTGGGTGGAGTGGGCACGCGACGTGCAGGACCGACACGTCTCGACCGCGTACTCACAGGTGCAGCAAGAGAAATGCGTCAAGAAGACATTGAAGAAAGAGAGAGGCCAAAGCAGCAGAAGACAACGTCGACGAGGAGAGGGAAACGGGATCTGGGTGCAACAAACGACGAGGGAGCTCTCGTCGACTGTCTATGGGGTGTTGTGGTTAGCAGTGGGAGGGTGGGAGGGCAGTGTGCAGTGCACCTTGAGTCGGAAGTCGGAGTCGTAGGGAAGAGCTTTGGGACCATCAGCAGAAGGCGTGCTGGTTTTGGTGTGGCCGGGCAGGAAGAGAGGACGAGGGAGGGTTCCCCACCTGCTGGTGGCCGTGCAGGGCCCTGACTGGGCAGACGACGGGCAATGTGGGCACAGCGCGGCCGGGGGGCAACAACAGCGCTAATCCTGGTTGGGCGCCGCCGACAACACGCACGAGCCACAGTCCGCTCTGGCAACCGGCCTCATCCGCCAGCTGTCGTCCATTTCGGGTCGGGAACCCCGCTGCAAGGCTCGCTAAACCGTTGCCCGATTGCCGCGCTTCAGTGCCCTGAACTCAGTAAACCGTGTGGCTGGGGGGATTGCACCCCACTCGTTCCGTGCCGGCGCGCCCAGCTACAGCGCGTTTCTGGCTTGCTGATGTCACTGAACGGAATGTCTGCCAGGCTCTTCTCGCCGAGCGGAAATTCTACGGGCCGCCGCCAGCCTCCCTGTAGCGTTGCCAGGGGAGGAGCTCCAAGTGTCAGCCTCAGTGTACTCACCCACCAAACCGAGGGAAGCTCGCCTCGCTCAGCCTGTCTGTCTGCCTAGAGTGAAGCCATCGTGAGCTTCAAACCATGTGAAGGATAGCAAGCCAGACGAACAAGGGAACAACGGTCAAAACCTGCAGGGCCAATCAGACAGTATCAATCTATTGTCTCCCTGGTATACGAACCATCGGCCTCGAGATCATAAACAATTTTTTCCCCCTCCTTGTCCCCTTTACATGAGATCCGTCATCAATTTTTGATCCCTGCGTATGGTCTCACCTTCTTTTCCGCCCTCCCTCTACATCCACCACCGCGATGTCCCTGTTCCGCCTCACACAGCGCAACCTACGCTTCTCAGTACCATCATGTTCATTACGAGCATCATTACCGACACCGTCGAGTCGACGTCATGCTCTCCGAACATTTGCCTCCGTTTCAGCAGCTGATCTCCAGTTTGGTCAACCAGTTCACGAAACACATCCCCACATCTTGAAGGCCGGTGAAAGTCAGTTACATCTCGTCATGCGTCCCTACGTCGTCTTTTGATGACCAAGAACCCCTCGCTAACAGCCACAGTCACCCCCGGCATCACAGCGCAAGAGTACTATGACCGCCGCGCCAACCTCGCCCATCGTCTCCCCGAGGGCGCCCTCGCCATCCTTCCCGCCGCCGAGCTCAAGTACCGGTCAGGCGCAGTCTTTCACCCCTATCGCCAAGAGTCCAACTTCCTCTACCTCACCGGCTGGGCCGAGGGCGACTCACTCGCTGTCATCCGCAACACCGGCCCCCAGTGGGGCGACTTTACCTTCCATCTCTTCTGCCAGCCCAAGGATGCTACTGCCGAGCAGTGGTCCGGCCCGCGCAACGGCATCCAGGCGGCCGCCGACATATTCAACGCCGACGACGCCGGCGATATCAACAGGATCGACAGGCTCCTGCCCGACATTGTCAAGTCAGCCACGCGCGTCTACACCGACCTCGAGAGGCCGCGCCAGGGCCACGCCGAGAGCAAGCTCTGGTCCCTCGTCAAGGGTGACAAGGCGTGGTGGCCCTCCACCCGCTCGCCCTTGTACCCCATTCTCAACACGCTGCGCGCCATCAAGTCGCCGGCCGAGATTGCCAACATGCGCAAGGCCGGCCAGATCTCGGGCCGCGTCATCACGGACGCCATGCGCCGCGCCTGGACGCGTGAGAAGAACCTGCACAACTTCCTCGACTACCGCTTCGCCGTCGACGGCTGCGACGGCCCTGCCTACATCCCCGTCGTCGGCGGCGGCCGCAACGGTTCGTGCATCCACTACGTCCTCAACAACGACGTCCTGCGCCCCGGCGACATGGTCATGGTCGACGCCGGTGGCGAGTACGGCACCTACATCACAGACATTACCCGTACCTGGCCCCTCGACGGCAAGTTCACCCCGCCGCAGAGGGACCTCTACGAGGCCGTGCTCAAGGTCCAGCGCGCCAGCGTCGCCCTGTGCCGCGAAGACGCGAGGCTGACCCTCGACGACATCCACGACCACACCTACCGCGGCCTGCACGAGGAACTCAAGAGCCTCGGCTTCGATATTGCCCACCGCGACGTTGACCGCCTCTTCCCCCACCACGTCGGCCACTACATCGGCCTCGACGTGCACGACGTGCCGGGCTACGGCCGCCGCGTGCCGCTCAAGTCGGGCCACTGCGTCACGGTCGAGCCCGGCGTGTACGTGCCGGACGACGAGCGCTGGCCCAAGCACTTCAGGGGCCTCGGTGTGCGGATCGAGGACAGTATTTGCGTTGATGCATCGTCGCCTTTCATCCTCACAACCGAGGCCGTCAAGGAGGTGGCTGACATTGAGGCGCTACGGGATTGAGCCCCGGCCTCGCCTGGACTACATGTAACATGACCTGTACATCACCATACTTACGACGGATTTGACTCGCCATCTATCGTCAGGACATGGACGGCACACAGCGGGAGTAGCAAGCTCCGGTTGGCTCAGTATATTGCCGCGAAAATAATCTAATCGCATCGGTTTTGCTCTCGTGATGATGGAAATTATTCTCTTTCGACTGCAGATGCTCATCAACATCGCCCTGAATGCAACATGTAAACGCCGTTTTGAAACCCATGCTCCTCTGATGTGATCTCTCTCTCCCCCTGTCTCTCTAGCCTTCGGTCAGGCCGTGGCTTTCAGAAGAATGAGGTCAGGTTCTCGGCCCCCAGCACAGATGCATGTCTTCGTTGGTTATCCAACCCAATAAACTCCAGTTCATTCATTATATGGCTACTGCAAGCAGCAGATGATGTACAGATTGGCCGTGAAAGGTCGTGACGAACCAAGAATTCTAACAGAATCCGCGGGGATCAAACATGGTCCTGCTGTAGGTCGGCATTGGGAACGGTTGTCGAGCGGTCGCCGTCAACAATTGCTCGAATGCTTGCAGCCGGCGAGCGAGCTCTTGGTGTTCCTTCATGATTGCCTGGTTTCTCTTTTCGAGATGGTGGATGTATTCCGTTGCTTTCAGTAGAACAGTTCCCTAAACACAGTCAGAACCGCCAAAAGAATAGCATTCACATGATGGAGCAGAGACGCCATACCTTGCTGACTTTGGGCGCTCCGCGGGTCTGGCTGTCATCGTCGTCTTCGTCGCCCTCCTCGGGCATGGACTTCAGAGACGGGACCGCATCTCGGAGCTCCGCAATTTTGTCCTTGAGATTTGTGCGATATTTCCTCTCAATATCATTGTGCGCAGTCCGATCCCCCAATTTCCCTTTCTCATTTGCCGCCTCTGCAGCAGCGGCAGCTTTGGCGGCTTGTACTTTCTGTGCCTTCGTTTGTTTCGCAGGCCTCGGTGTCTCGCCCTCCTTCTCCTTCCCTTTGCCCTTGGACTTCGTCGGCTCGTCGCCGGCTGGCTTTGAGATCTCGCTGAGGCTTGCTGTCGCAGCACTCGATCCCATGTGGCCCATGCTCGAGTACTCGGATCCTATGTCACCTCCCATGCCAAACCCGAAGCCGGAAGCAATGTTGTTGGCGGATCCTCCTGCGTTGAGGGCAATGGCGAGCAATCGCCTTTGCTCGGGGTCCAGCATAGGCGCACCGAGGCCAAAAAGCGGGTTCATTCTGAGGCCGGGGGCTGGTTTCTCCCAGCTCAATGGTGTTGAGTAGAGTCCCTCTCGAGGCGGTACTTCTGATGGGGGCTGAGTTTCAATGGTTGATAGCTGCTCGCCCAAATTCATGTTGTCGAGAAAGTCCTCATCCTCAGACAGCGCATTGTCGAGGGCGCCATCGTCCAGAAAATCATCCTCCCTGAACGTTGGGTTTGCATAAAGGCCGGTGCCCAACCCTGGTGTCGTAGGCAAGGGATTGAGCCGCGCTGGTGGTCTGTCGCAAGTCAGTCTGTGCCGCCTGCAAAAGTTCTGTCACGTTGCGCCGCCTGCCTACCTGCCGAAATGTGAAGGATTACTGGGCCGTTTTGAAAAGTCGATTTCGAAACTACCACCCAGGTTGTTGTCTGCGTCATCATCGTCAAATTGGATCCAGTAGTCAACCGACTCTAGAGCTGCCGCATCCGGATCCATTTTGGTCCTCTTCTTCTCGTGCCCTTCCTTTCTTCGTGGGCTCGCTATACCTTGTGTTGTCCTTGAAAGCCCAGGCCCCGGTCGTTTGTTATTGGCCTGGCCCAGCACGGGCCGGTACGAGAGGTTCGTCGGCGCTGTGGAGGACTGCGCAAAAGAGGGTACTGATGAGGAAGGCAGATTGGAAGACGGCCCGGTCAAGGATGGCTCGCCTTTCGCGAGCGCGTCCCAGAAGGCAGCATCGGTCTCATTGCGAGCGGCAGCTGCGATGGACGATTCGCCGGCCTGGTCGGGGTTGGTGGGTGTTTGGTTATTGGGTGTGGCGAAATATTCAAGGTTTTTGAGAAAGTCGGGGTCCATTACAGCGCCAGCATGTCGACCCCCGAAGCTTCGAGGGGTCGTACGATCTAGGAATCGACTGGCTGCTGGCTATGCGAACACGAAGGGAACTCGGCGGTGCTGGCGGGATTGTAGCCAATGTTGAGGAATGTTCGCGGCAAAGACTTGTTTGCTAGGCTTGCAGCATCACTCGGCACGGGCTTTGGTGTCGTCTCCAGACTTCGCGCTGTTGCTACTTGGCGAAGGGCGGTCCTAAAAAGCTGTGTGGCCCTTGTGCGGGATAGAGGTCGGAATGGCGGGGATCGCACCGACTTGGCGTTGCGATGATGAGAGCAGACAGTGCGGAGGAGTTCGCAGGCTTGTGGAAAATTAGCAGTGGCCGTCAATTGATTCGAGATTTGAAGCAGCGACGAGGCGACAGCAAGGCATGGGAGGTGTCGCGACCAAGAAAGTCAGGCTACGTTAGGTGGTGTGAATGGATGATGGTGGGGAAACATGACCAGGCATAGGAATTGGGGAAAGCGAGAGCACAAATACGCACCAAGCTGTTTAGCAAGCTTCCAACAAGCGCAAAAAGATATTTAGTTGAGACTTGCGAAGGGGGTGGTCGCCGGGTTTCGCTTGCGAATGCTACTAGCAGGTTGCGGAATGGATACGGGAGGGAATGGTGAGTCGCAAATGTCACTTTTGTTCATTCGGGTCAGGGGGAGCGAGGAGGGCAAGGTATGGAAGCCGGAAGGCCAATGAGGTTCCGGAGGCGAGATTCGACAGGCCAGATGATGGCCTGACCTTCTCAGGGAGAAGTTCCCGCTAAGCGGAAGATTTTGGTTGCGCCTGACGAAAATCGACCACTTCATGTTGACAATCGTATGATACTCAAGGCTGGAGAGGGGAGTCGTGCGATCCGACGCCGAGAACCGCAGGTGAGCTTCATGGTTGGATGACGAGCCCGAGGCCCCGCTACGGGGCGTTAGCGGCCTTAGCCTTGCAGCTGACTCATCGCAACATAGTCTCCACCACGCCTTGCAGGGAGTCACTTCCCGACGTTCCGCCCCCAGCTCGCCCACCGGGGGAAGCCCCGGGGAGCGTTCTAGGTGATTAGTCCCCTGAAGATCCTCGGCCAGTGACATTTGACAGCGGGCCAGGCCTGAAGCGGAAGGCTGAGTACCAGCACAGGGTTTGTTCTTTGCCACGTGCTGCATGTAGATGTGTTTCCTCAGGGCACGCACAATAACGCATAGAGATCTTTCGCTCACCTGCATCCGTCGCCTATTTACACCACGACAATTTGCCAACTCAGAGCTCTGGTGGCACACGACCGCCACGGGGCAACGAGGAAACATACATGTCCCGATCTTATGATACCTTAGACCCAGTGCACAACTCGGTACAAGCGTTCCAGTCCTGCTCTTGACAATTGCTGAGACATATGGCTCCCTTCTACTCGCACTGGCTCGATCCTTCATAATGAAATATCGTCTAGGCTCATCCACGAGGATTCGGGTCTTTAGATCGACTCGCACAGTCGACACACTTTCCAGTCGCCACCACAAGGTCATGCTTCGGGCTTGGTCCCCGACAGCCGATCTGGTGGCACCACTTGAGGTTATAAAAGCCTGTATGGCCACACTCCCACATCTTATCGACCTGGATACACATTATACAGGTCCTCCCCGGTTTTTGTTGGTGTCTGAGCACTGAAAGTATCGATGTAGAGTAGTATGTGCGGACAAACTATGGCCTGTCTCGTGTGAGCCGTCCGGAGAGTTAAGACAAGAAACGTGCAAGCAGAATCTAGCTTTGTTTGCAAGCAAAATACACTCTTACCAGTATTACTCAAGGACATACAGTCTCTAGCATGAGGCTCAAGAGTTATGAACGCTGATAACGTATCTTCTCCTGACAGAACTGGATTGTTGTCCTGCACCTGCTCCGGACCTAGAGGTCACAGCTGTCTAGTAACAGCGGGGAGGCTCTGTGACTGGAATCGCAGTACTATGGCCTGGGGGGCAATCAATTCACATGTTGTCAACGATAGTTCCGGCCCAGTTGCGGAGGCTCAGGGGTAAATATATGTCGAGCGAAGGCGGGCCGCAAAGGCGGGGAGGCGGGCTAAGGGTAGATCATCCATCTCTTCAGTGCTATCAGTCAGACCTAGAATATCCCCCGAGGTTTCCATACATGGAGCCAGAAGGCATGCAGGCTGCCGAGAGCGTGGGTGCTGTGCAACCCCGTCACGCTAGGGAGCCAGCTCCCTATCGTGTCGTTTTCTCGTGACTTGTAGCACTAGTCTAGGTCAGGCTTGATTTTCGTCACATATCCGAAACAGAACAATAGCGATTGAGAAATGAGTTCTGGGAAATATCCTCAGCGAGGCTAATGCGGTGTCGAGGTCAGCCATAGTTTGGTCCGTTGTGTTTGCTCAACATGCGAAATCAGGGGCCCTCGCAGCTACTTCGTGTCTCATACCTCATGGTTCAAGTTGTGAGCTTTCGACGGCCGTATCAGTATCAGACGTCTTTGACTGAAGTTCTCGTTACAGAAGGAAAACAAGGAATCCACGTTGAATCCCTACCTCCTGCCGAGTCACTGTCCAGGAGAGGGGCTTGATCACGCCGTGGGGGCTTGCCATCGGCCGGTCTTGTGAGCTGTCAGAACCCCCGAAACCCCGCCTCACCCCACAACGTTTACCAAACCCTTACTTTTGCTCTAGTACACGCAGTACTTCGCCCCATCACGGCACACCTGCCCATCCACGTTAGGAGAAAAAAAAAGTCCAGTGCGCCTCCTCAATACATGCTTTCAATCGATATGTACTGTAGAGATTCAAAGACCTCAATATCTTCGTGTCACCAATTCCATGTCATGTCGCCAACCTCGTTGCATACACGACGCCCACGCGATGCAACCACAAGATGGCTGCCACACATGTCGCATGCATCCACACGAAGGACCTGTCATCTCCTACTGCATACAAGCCGAGCTCCCCGCTTGGGTCCGGTCCAAATGCAAGGGTAGCCCAGTGCCGTCAAGACCTGCTATGGGCTGTTGAACAACTGAAAGGGTGTGCAGCCGCGGCGTTCGGACCTGATCTGTCATGTGTTGTGACGTCTTAATTGATGTCCACGCCGCCACGTCTTTGAGGGGAAGGGTTTTGCAAGATCATGGCCCCAATCAGCTTCTTGCTGGTTCTTCGGTATATCATGTGAGGGGAGGGTGCTGCTTGACACCCTTGGCACCGTGTGTCGCAACGGCATTGCTTCGTATGGTAGTTTGTAGAGTGAATCAGCGTCATTTTGGTATCAGCGAACGTATTCAGTGTTTCTGTCTGCACCACATCTCTGGCCCCGATTTACGGCAACTTCAGCACACTTCAGCACATGTTCAACGCCACCTTCCTTAAACCAAAGGTACGCTTCGCTCAGTAGATACACCATGAAGGGAATGAGGGGGTTCGCATGGCGATGCTCCGTTGACCATGATTTATAGATCAGTCTGCAACAGCTTCGGGCGCCACTGAGGTCCAGCATGAACTGCAAGATGCCAGCTTGAGTTTGATGTTCACTGACGCACTTGCCGTCTCCTTTAAAAGAAGCTTTGCAGGCCCGCCGTTGCCTTTTCAGACCATCTCTGCGCGGCTGCTGGCTGGAAGTCTGTTTGCAGACCTCCTGCCCTAGGTACCTCGAGGAAGTTACCTAACGACCATCGATGTGATCCTGCCCTAAAGCTCCTCCTAGAATCTGCTCCTGCCTCAGAGTTCTGACACTTAAGGTCATTCCGCAGAAGCATAAATCAATCATCCTGAACACCTACCTACCTAGGTAAGCAAGTACATTACAAGTAGTGGCCAGATATCCAGGACTTGTGTCACCCCATCCACTCCTTTATCCACGAAGTCTCGGAAGCAAGCTCTCTGCTCAACGCTGCCATACTTCTCTCAGCCCCTGCAACTTTGCAACAACATTTCCTACGCAGCTCACAGCTTGAAAGGCAAATCTCAAAACGGCTCCAGGACTGGGGAACCAAGACATGATGCGACTCTTTGCGGGCTCTCATCTCGTAGTCTTGGTCCTAGCAGCCTGGTGCCAGCATATTTCGGCGCTCTCGTGGGGTATACAAACGAAACGCCCAGCACCGGGAGGCTTCCTAGGGGGTACAACCCTGAGTTCTACACTTGGTATGGAGAAGGACTTACCCCTGCCAAGTATGTACGCAGTGGCCTTGCGTGAGCTGCAAGAACTCGAGACCCAGCCTCTCTGCCACCGGGTCGCAGCTCGTCTCCTTGTCAACAACTGTCAACTCCTCGACGGCAAAGACGATGCCACCGTGTTGATCGACAGTGGTCGTCAGGTTCGCGACTTTGTCGATTCCTACGCCGCCAGTTTAGCCATTTGCGATCTTGAACGGGGTAGCTTTTCCATTCCGCCTGATTGCTCCAGATTTCGAGAGACCGTCCTACTCAGCCTTCCAGCATTCGACAAGATGAACCTTCACGTCTCGACGCGAGAGATCGACTCCTGCCTCACTGCCCTGGCCAAGTCAGATTCAGCGTGGAACACTTGGGTCAGCTACCGCCACAAGGCTCTTAGATTCTGCGAGGCCGCTCGCGCTGACAATGAAAAAGGCACGTTCTCAAGCTTTGTTTTCCCTATTGCTTGTACTAACAATATCTAGCGCAAAACGTGGAGTTATACAAACGGTTGACTGGAGTGCTCTCCAGGCTCACTCGTGGTGTTGAAGCCGACCTGGAGAAACATCTGCAATCCATCAATGACAAGTTAGATAATGCTCACCTCAATCTGGATCACCTGACACCCCGCCTAAATCATCTTCGAGATGGCCTCACCGCGCTGGAACAAATGTTGTCCGAAAGGGTCTTTCACACGACAAAGGTAGGTCGATACTCACGATGATGTGCGGGTAGGGTCGAGCTCATATTCATAGGACACTACGTCTTCGATCCAGAACGGCCTACGGGACGCCAATACTCTCCAGCAACTGATCTCAGTCCTCATTGAGACAGTCCTGCAAAGTAATGCCGATAGCTCGACTTCTCACGATCGTGCTCTTGAGACCATACAAAAGTATACCGATCTCGAGTCGTCCGTTGTTGCAGCACTTGAACGTGTCATGACCTCGACAAATTCCCTTCAAGAGCATATTGTACGTGGCCTCCAACACCCAAAACTCATGACTCATTTTGTCGTAGACGGCATCAAAATCTCAGACTGCTGCCCTTGCACATCAGCAAGACCGCCTCGAGCAAGTAAGTATGGTGAATATCGGCAGTTGTCGAGCTGCTTGATTGACATGAATCAGAGGATGAATACTTTACTTGAATTGTCGGATCGAGTCGCTAAAAAACACGAAAACCACATTGGGATGATAGAGCAAGCTCATACAAAAGCCGGAGACATACTTGACAAGTTGACAGAAGCCTCGGCTTCGGCTAGCACGGTCCACGACTCTATCCGTGGCAGTGTTGGCTGGATGAACTGGTGGCCATACATTGTTTGTCCAACAGTCTCTTTGACTATGGGCTCTTACGGACTACCTCCGTCAGCTGTCAGAAACCTAGGACTGGTTGCCCTTGGTGCGTATCTCGTCAGTTGTAGCCCAAAACTCAAACTGACGATCAACTAGGCGAGCTCACTGGATTCGCCATTTCTTTAGCACGTCATTTACCACGCGACATTGTGCGAATTTGGAACGACAATGGCTCCTTCAGGCTGGGCACCGATATCCAAAGCGGCTCGAAGCTTACACCAATCATTCCATCTACTGTTCGCTTTCGAAATGGGACGATCTAGGCGGTAGTATTCGCATGAAATCTTGGGATTTTCGTTTTACAGAACATTGGGGGCTAAGTGGAGGTTTATACTCTCCATGGGATTTATTCTGGGGGTCGATCATAGCTGAGAAGCATAGGCGCGATCACTTGGGACATCAGGAAGAACTGGTGATGGTTGAATTCGCGTAGCTTGAGGAATTTCGGGTAAGGCGTTGAATTAGCAAGCGTTCGTATTCGCTACCGAAGCAACCATAGTACAGTCTAATTGTTATGGGATTCTTCTAGTTGATGGACTGCCAGTAGTCGATGCAATAATGGTGGTGTCGTGGTGGTGGGGCGCGTCACTTGCGAAGCGACCGTCCTGCATGCGGAAGCAGACAACATATGTATGTGGCAGCAGCTGAAGTGCCTCTTCTCATCGGCACCATCAAATTCCAGGTGTATCAGCGGCATTGTACCTCCAACTTGAATGTGCCGACACCGCGATAATAAAGCATCTAAGCCCACTCGGCCCAGTGTGCAAGCCTTACTGCCGCAATGTCTTCCTCAGTGATCAGAGTCGCTCTTGTCCAACTTTATTCTGAGGTCAGTCAGTCAATCGCGCGACGGGTACAATTTGGCATCCCGCCACTTGCCGAGACTACCTTGATGAGAGGAATTTATTCGAATTTACATTGGAGAAGTCCAGTAGTGCTGACGTATATGTAGCCGCTCTCCCCTGCGTCCAACTTTACCAAAGCCGAGTCATTCATCCGCGACGCTGCATCCCAGGGCGCTCACATCGCCGTCCTCCCAGAATATCATCTCACGTCCTGGGCGCCGCAAGACCCCCGCTTCCTCGCTTGCTGCGAGCAGTCCCCCCTCTATCTCGAGAGGTACCAGGCTCTCGCCAGGGAACTGGTCATCGCCATCGTCCCAGGTACCCTTGTTGAGCACCGGGCCGAGACGGGCGACCTCGTCAACATTGCGTACTTCATCTCTAGCGGCGGCGAGGTTCTCTCGCGCTATCAGAAGAAGAACCTCTGGCACAATGAGCGGCCCCACCTCGTCGCGGACCCTTCGGAGCACAAGGCTTTCGACACGGCGCTCGGCGGCGGGTGCCGAGTGGGCATGCTGGTGTGCTGGGACCTGGCGTTTCCCGAGGCGATGAGGGAGCTGGTGCGAGATGGAGCGCGTGTCGTGATCATCCCGGCATTTTGGCTGATGGACCAGTATCGCGACCGGATGGGAAGGGTCATCAATCTGGAGAGCGAGAGGGTGTTCCTTGACAGCGTGGTTGTTGCAAGGGCATGTGAGAGCTCTGCGGCAGTCATTTTTGTCAACGCTGGAGGTCCGAAGCCGAGCGCAAAGGGAGAGGATCAACCTGTGAGCTTTTGCGGGGTGAGTCAGGTCGGGATGCCACTGCTGGGATCTCAAGGGAGGCTGGGGGCGGAGGAGGGTATGAGTGTCGTGGACGTGGACCTTGACATACTCGATGCTGCCGAGGGCGGCTATAAAGTAAGGGCAGACTTGGGACGAGAAGGATGGCATTACGGGTACTCTCTGGTCAAAGAAGGCGAGAGTGGTTGAGGAATGGGACATCTCTATTTAGGATGCCTTGAAAGAAAAATAAAAAAACTGCGGTACCGTAAACAAGCTCTTGAAATAATGCGTCGCTAACCATGCTAACTTCATTGATCATTGCACTTTTTGCAAGCCGTAAATGAACACATCGATCAGGGTATCGGCAAAGTCTCCATCCTCTTCCGTCTTGCTTCGTGCCGGGTGATGGCGAGGAACTCGATCCGGGTCGCGATCCTGTTGCGTCCATGTTTATGCTCCAGTCTCCTTCGTTCCCTCCCCACATTGTGTGACCGGTCCCGTTCGATCTTAGGGTCGGAGTACGGCTCACCGCAGATGAATCTGAGTCCTTCGTCATCTTTTGACGTCCACACCCCCATCATGTTGGTAGGCAATCCCTGGTTTGGGTGTGTCTTCAGCATCTCCATAACTTCGCTGGCTATTCCGGTTTCCATGCATGTTGCTGTCAGTGCTCGACAAACGATCTTGCGTGAGTATCCAAATGATTCGTAATACTCCACCTTCCTCGCGACCTCGTCAGCGTCTTGGTCTGTCTCGAGAGCTGGTCGCACTTCATTGTTTCTTTCGTGTGCTTTAGCCACGCTCGCCGACCATTCATGAATCCTGTTCACTCCTCGATTTATGGTACCTATTGTGAGGTCATGTTCCCCAGCCCCCTTCGTATCAGGTTTGCTCTCATGTCGTTTGCGAGCGGAATCCCTGACAGGCAGATTGAGAGGTATCGGTGAATCATCCATTGCCTCTTGTTGAAGTTGCTGTGATGGTGTGATTGCATCATCACCCGTGTCCTGCGAGTCGTACACCTCGTCTCTCGCGGCACGGCCGCGAATCACAGAGTTGGATTTGGAACGAGTCCTCAAGTTATTTCCATCTACTTTGGAGGCCTGCGAAACATTATCCGGGGTGGGAGGAATCTCGTCATCCCTACTTCTCCGTTGTCGTTTGTGCGCTGAGCTGCCATGAATTGAGGCGTCATGGACCATATCAGTAGTTCTATTCCTCTTGGCACCCAAAGAACCTCGCCCGGATGCAGCACTCATGTCTGCTGTAGAATCAGTGTTATGGTGCGAAATCTCCTGCGAGTGCCATTGCCCCTCGTCGTCTTCTGGTGATATCTCAGGGTCACTCGCTCCAGAAATAATCGCGCCATTTCCATCAGCAGGGTCTGGGATACCCTCTTCGGCGTTGCTCTGGCTGTCGGGTTCTTGGAGGGTATTGACGAAGTCTCGCAAAGAGTTTTCGTAGCATTTACGCAGAAGCTTCGCGGCATTCGGATACTGACCACGTGTGAACCCAAGCTGTTCCGCGACTTGTTGCCAGTCCTCTTCACCATCTGGATCTCGGTAGGCCTCGACAGCTACGTGTAGCAGGTAAAGATCCACTGACTGTCTACATATCTTGGGCTGTAAGTCGATGGCGAGTTCCATGACCTCAGAATATGCGGCTATGTTGGCAAGAAATTCGTTTCTCTCGTCATCGAGCTCTGGGGAAGGAGGCTCGGTCTGCACATCCTTAACTTCAATGACATCCTCCACCCTCTCGGGGCTCGTGGTTGTTCGTCGCACACCACGACGTTTGTCGTTTGGGGGGGCGTTTTCTTGTGGGGAGGTACTTTGGTTTCGAAATGGTGGTTTCGAATACGCGTGGTAGAAGTCGTATTTCTGTCCCTTGCCCTCTGCAGCCTCGATACGAGGCCTCAGGACTTTCAGCCAGTGATTCCGCCATGATTGCCAGGTATGTTCTGGGTTCTTCCATACGGTCAGCTCGAATCAACCTGTACCATCTCCTATTGCACGCATACCTCTACAGCAAACTCTTGAAACCATTTTGGGCCGGCCTGTATGCCTTGCCTCGCTGCACGTTTGACACTCTTAGCTATCAAAATATCATGTTCCGGCGTAAATCGGGATCTCTGCGATGACTGCGGTGCCTCATTCTTGGACAACTTAGGCAGACTGTTGCGAGGGGACTGATCACGTAGACGGGATACTAGAGGGCTCGCCATCTGCGCGTCGGCCTGTGACTCTGGAAGTTCACAAGGCTCAGCAGGAGAACTATCTGCACGCTCCAGCTGATTTCGGTAATGAGACTTGATCTCCTGGCGCGCTGCATCGGCGACAGTACGAGTCAGCAAGCCGGCGCCTTTGGTGCGCGCTAGGCGTGACAAGATGCCGTCCTCTTTCCAGAGGTCGTCCAGTCGATCATCGGCCTCCAAGACGTATTTGGTAACCCGCAGCATGGAATCGATCGTGCGCTGCTGAACAGGCTCTTCGAGCGGGTAATCCGAGTGCCACCACTGGCCTTGAGGCCAGTATGACGCGAGTTCTTTGAGCTGCGCAGTGCTCTCAAGATTCTGCAATTTTGGTTGTTTTATCGGACTTTCACTTGGTTGATGCTGCGCTGGTGCATCACGTTGTTCCGGCAGCTGAGCCGGGGTGCTGCTAATGATCCTCTTTTGCAGTTCCTCCTGGGACAAAAACGAGAGCTTCTTGACCCAGCGATCTCTCCACGATTGATAAGTGTGGCGATTGTTCTGAACAGATTATTAGTAATAGCGAAGCAGAAGCTAGGAATGAATACATACAACCCGCTCGAGATCTTGGTATACCGCATTTCCCTTGTCGTTCTTACTATTCGCAAGAACCCACTTGATGAGGTCAGAATCATCAGATGGAGTGAATGGAGTACGAGTGCTTTTCCCCGGTGCAGCGGACGCCGTAGGGCGGGACTTCTGAGATTGATGGCCAATCAGGTATGTGCCATCATCTTTGTTCTGCAGAACGCCCTTTTTGATAGAATCATCGACCCATTTCCAGGAGTAGGCATCTGGTGGCGCGTCTGCTCGCATATGGTCTGCGATGAGCATATCGGCATTCTTCTCCAAGGGTACGATCGAGCCGCCATTGTTCTGCGCCCGAGTCAGGAAAATGAGTATCAGGGTACGATTTTTAACTGACCGAGATAGAATCCAGCAAGGACTTTCGACAGGCAACCCGCTGTGCGACCCAAAACTTTATGCCCTTGAATAATTGGCCGCCAGGCAGTCCTTCATAAGTGATGGCTGCCGACATTTTTTGTGATTCGACCCGCGGATTGTCTCGACGGGAACTGGAGCCTGAAGAACGAGAATATGTATGGACCTTAGGGCGCAAGACTGGGGGCAGTTGAATGCGTTCTGAAGTAGGTTTACGTTGTAGATCTTGAAGGTGCCGACCCCAGGTCTTTTACTCAGCGGGGGTCCCGCAAGTTGTGAAGTCCGTGGTTCCCTGCCCTTTCGTGACTGGTGCCCACTGAGCGGCTGGCGGCGTAGCGGCCTGACGTCCGCACGTTGTGACCAAGGTGAAGGTGACAGTGACTGACGCGTGATGAGGCGCGATTGAACCCGTGCCATCGCGTCCTCACGTGCAACCCATACACCCCGCAACTCTCTGTTAGTAAGCAAAATCCGAGCACCCAGCTTGTCAGCGTCGGTTATCCGGTGACGTTGGTCTCTCAACGGGCCATCCGCATTGCTTTGGTCATATTTGAGACCAAAGGGTGCACGACTGAAGGACAAAACAGGAATTGAATCACTGCTATTCGCTTGGTACAACTCTGATCTGTGTTGCGAAGCGAGCTACAGCCGTCGTGCCCAATGCAGCTGATAGTAACTGCGACTACAGTCTCATCTCTTTGCTGCCTGCTGCTGACGTCTTGAATTTTCGGTAGGCCGCTGAGACAAGCCTCGCAGCGTCCGGCGAGGTTTCACGTGTTGCTCTTTTTGTACCCGGCGGGCTTTAGGTGCATGTTTTTGAGTTGCATGTTGCAAAGATGGGCATAATTAGAACAGTAGCGACAATCGTGCTGAGCATTTCGTTCTTCGTGTTCGTGCTCTTCTTCGGACGACTTCCAGCCTTGAGGTAAGCCAGCTGCTCCGCAATGCACCCCGTTCAAAAAGCTGATGAAGGAAATACTAGAAATACTCCAGTCGCGGCGCTGTATAAGTTACTCTTTGTCCGTGTTCCAGATGGACTCGTTGCTCTCGATCGGATTTTGACGTCAGGGCGTCTATCCCGATCTTTCTCACGATTTGGAAATTACATCATGTACGACAGACATCCGACGATAGTGGTGCGTTACTCCTGTCTCAGGCCTCCCTGTTCATTCTGATGGGTGTAGATATTCTTCTTTGGCTTGCTCTTAGGTGCCGAGTACTTGTACCTACCGAGCGCCTGGTCTCAAATGTCGACCTCCCATCGGGTCTTCGGCTCCATCAGCGTCTTTTTGCCATACTTGTTTCTTTACCTGGCGGTCAACGCCGATCCCGGCTACATCACGCCGGAGAATCACGCCTATTACATGTCGCTCTATCCATACGATTTCTCCATATTTCACCCCGGCCACAAGTGCAGCACCTGCGGCTTCATCAAGCCCCCGAGATCCAAGCACTGCAGTATCTGCAAACGCTGCATCGCAAAGTGCGACCATCATTGCATCTTCATTAACGGATGTGTCGGCTACGAAAACCACAAATGGTTCGTCCTGCTCCTCCTTTCGACTGCCATTTTAACGACATACGGTGGTGCTCTGGGCTACTCGATCCTCACAGCCAAGATCCGGGCTAGGTTTCCTGGATGGTCCGTCTGGCCGCCAAGCTCGCTCAGCTGGGAGGACTACTTCCTCATCTGGAGTTGGGGGCTTCAGGACGACGTCAGCATGGGGGCTGTCACGCTGCTGTCGTCCATGACGACCCCCTTGGTTTGGGGTCTGCTCATCTACACGCTGTGGCTCATCTACTGCGGCACGACGACCAACGAATCCCTCAAGTGGTCCGAGTGGAAGGAAGACATGGACGATGGACTTGCATTCAAACGCAGCATGTCGACCAACAGAACGAAGGACCCCCTGCGCGAGTCGGCGACTTCGCGATGGCCGCTCGACACCCAACAGGTCCTGGTGACGACCGAGAACGGCATGCCGCCGGCCGCCGGTGGACCTGGACAGGGCGAGTGGGAACGCATCTGGAAGATGCGCGATGTCGAGAATCTCTACGACATGGGGCTTTGGGATAACATGATGGACGTCTTTGTGAAGGATTATGGGTTCGGGAAGCGGCGGGACCAACCTCCTATTGAGGATGAAGGCCGGCCGCGTCAGCCATTGAAAGCCTCTCGGTTTTGAGGCACTCTGGGCCGCTGTTGGCAGTGCAAGCTGGCAGTTCGACAGCCAGAGAGACTGCTCTAGGGGTACTGGATCGCATCATAATATGCATTACCGATGACACCGGCACAAAACGTAGACCAGTGTGGAGCGACAACGATGGGCGTCAACATATAGATGCAAGGTACATTCATTAAAACCTAAGCAGTCGCGGCGAACGGAGTCGTGCTTCTCGAAGAATGAGCATTTAACGGGGTTTCATTGTCCATTTCTCGTAACTATCGTTCCCCCACGCAGGAGGCATTAGGCAGCAGCAGGCGCTGCGACCGATTACAGCCTTTGATTTCATCCTCTCACCACGTGTCTGCCTTATCCAGGCGAAGCCATATCCAGGCGAAGCAGCCATACCTCATCTTTGCAATGAATAGTCTTCGGTGCCGTCGGTCCTCCTGTTGGATTGTGCAAAATTACAGAATGGTTCCAAAGCTGGTTCGTGTTAGCAATGCAGCTTGGCCCGCTTGCAAAAGGTAGTCACTTACCCGAAGGTGCGCTTGATGCTGTTCACATAGTACTCCTCCCAGTTGCGCTTGGTGACGTCCTCCTGGCCAACAGGAACGCCGGTCCAGGACACGCGCATCAAGGTAACGTGGTCAATGTCGTTCTGGTCGAACTCAATGTTCAGCTTGGAGAAGTGGCCAGCGGGCCACTGCTTGAGACGCCAGCTCTGCACGATCCTCTTGGGGGACTCCAGCTCCAGGTACTCGCCCGAGACATTGCCATCAAAGAGCTCGAACTTGCCGCCCTTCTTGGCACCCTCAAACACCTTAGGCGGCGCACGGGTAAAGGCAGCAATACGACCGGGATCAGTGAAGGTCTCGTACAGCTGGTCGGCAGAGGTACGAAACTCAGTTGTCTCATTCAGGGTAACAGTGTTCACGACGCCTCCATTGTTGGCCTGAGTGGAGGACTGGGCTGCAGACTTGGAAGCGCTTGCAGGCGCATGCACCTTGGGGGTGGAGAAGCCGCTGGATGGGTTGGACCCAGGCGCGTGCTGGATATCCTTGCCATGCTCAGCAATGAGGGCTGAAGAGAGCTTAGAGAACTCAGATCGAAGCTGAGGGACAAGCTTGGAGCGAACCAAGTCCTTTACAGGCTGCTTGTCCTTGGACTCGGCGAAAATGTCGACGTCGAACACGTACTCGTCTTCCTCGGTGTCATGGGCGACCTCAGGGACCGTAATGGTACCCGAAACGTCAGCCTCATCGGGAGTAGAGCCAGAGTACTCAAGCACGAGCTTCACGTCGAAAATGGTAATAACTTTGCCCTTCCTTTGGCTGACGTCCACATCGCCGTCCATGCTCACGAGCTTGCTGATCTTCGCTGTGACACCGCCATCCTCAGCCTGGAGCTTCAAGAGCGTGGTCTCGAGGTACTCCTTGGCCCACGGTGAAACATCCTTGTTGACCCAATGCCAGTTATTAGGGTTATGGAGGACCATCTTGGAAGCGGTGACTCAGTTCTGACGAGAGCTGTGAGGCTGTGGCTTTTGACTGTTGAATCCAAGTCAGCAAAGAGCTCGAAAACAATGTGATGCTTGCGATTCAGGTAGGTAGGGTTCCAATGTTCAGAGAGAGGTCGAAGACCGAAGCATGTGTCATCAAAGATGGGAGTACAAGTCTTTCTATGACTGGTGCCAGCTGGCGTATCATCATGTGGAGGGGAAGAAGGGGGTTGAGGTGTTGTTGGCAATGGAGGTCGTCTTACCTGTGGACGTGTTTGCGGTGTCGTTATCTCATTGCTAAGGACACCTGCAGGAGCGAAGTGGGAGTAAGGTAGTTAAGTGAAAACAGCTTCAGAATGGAGTCGCGAGAGAAAGCTCTAGAATTTTGACGACTGCGGGGTGGAGACTGCTGCGGTAGAATCTCGGCTCGCCTGAAGGCCATGGGACCCTCAACGCAGCCCTGCACCATTCTGAGCCTCAGGCCGCTCGCAACTGGACTGGGCTGATTGATTGCCGACTGCCTGACAGAAAGAAAGTCCATTCGTAGATCGAACAGACCGAACAGAGCCAAGCTCATCTGGAGCATACCACCATCAAAGGGCCAAAGGGCCACTACCAACCCCACCACACCGACATCTAATCTGCAGCACACCGAGAAGGAGGCGAGGCCGAGAGGTCTATCGTCTATCTGCTACTGGGCTTTGAGGCTGCCAACTCGTGCGGGTCAGGTCACCTATCTGGCCAGTCGGTGGGCCGCTTGCGATTGTCCGAGAACGACTTGGGTTCTTTTGCTTGTTGGGTCGGGGGGTCGGGCTTCTGTAAAGAGTGACACGGCATGCATATGTGGACTTGGTCGACAAGCGACTCAGTACGCCTGCGCAACCCAGGTCATACCGCCGCGTTCCCGTGTCTCGACCAACGGATGCGAGGTGCCTTTGGCGAAGCAGCTTGGGCGAAACGCTAATGCAAGGTTCTCGACCAGCTTGCCTAGGAGCCGAATCACGCAGCGTGGTATCACATCCAAAATCAAAGGTTGGGCGACCAAGAGAGGTAGAAAATTAAGCGCCGACGCTTCTTCTTTCTCCGCACCTCGCAGCAGCCAATTGGACACCCATCATGCCCCCTGGCGTCTCCAAGAATAGATTGGACTCAACATGCATCGCTTTCCCACGAGCTCTGTCCCCGTCCCAGGAATCGCTGGCCGCCGCGGTCGCGACCATATGATCGGAGCCAAAAGATCACAGAGCGCACTCTGTACGTCTCTGTTACTGAGACAGCCTGCCTCTGAAAGGATCCCAAGCCAGAATATGGGCTCTCGACGTGTCAAATACGACCTATGCTCCCTTCAAGCGGACCGTTGGCAAGCCTTGAGCGACTGACGCCTAGCCGTGATCTCCTCGCACTCGAAGCACCTTGCAACAAAATAGCACCCACGGGCATCCCGGTCCTCTGTTGTGCAGTAGTCACATGCGGCACTGTTAGAGCTGTGGCCCGCCCAGGTTATCTGTCTTGACTGGTTGGAGAATGCCCTCCTAACAGGCTACCCCATGGATAGTCAACGCCAAGGTCAGCAAGCGTTCTGGCCGACACATGCACACACATCCCAGCCGTGATCGGTGAGGGGGCCGAACCAGTGGCTACCATATCACTCACCTGCAGTTCTTGAGCTCATGTTTGCCCATGTTCGTCGCTCCGATCGATTCTTTCACCTCTCTATTCTGTGTCTTCGATCGCGAAACGACAAGAAACGACACAGTCCGGGTCTTGGTTGGTGTCACCACAGCCAGAACTGGGGATCGATGTTACGGAAACCAACCGACATCCATTCACCCCACCCCTGACATCTATCTGCAGGGTCAAAGCCGCTGCAGGAGGTGTGCGGTACCATCCGTCGGCCAGCCCATTTCGCCAGCCGTCTGTCTCCTGTGCCGTCCATCCTCTTTGCCTTTTCGTTGCCAAAAACTTGCTCCTCTATTCCCTCCACTGCACCCTGTCGGCGAATCTGGTGTCACGACACTGCTGTTCGTCTTGTTTGCTATAGTTCGGCCATGCGCTTGACCTCACACTTCACCCGTTGCTGAACGGATCGGTGAAGAGCTTCTTAGCTGCGGCAAAGCAGCGCGCCTGGCCCAGCTCCCCCGCCTCTTCGTGCCAATCCTCGGAGCAACCCGCCAACGCGCCGCAGTGCTATTTCCAACGACGAGCCAAAGAAGCGTGTCCGACCAAGACGCGGCAGAGCCACGATGAGCAATCCTCGTGATCCTTCGCGCCTGCGGCAAGGGCTCAATCCTCTCTTGACCACCTCCCTCGGTGGCTATCATCAGAGCGCTGCACCATTGTCTGCTGTTTCACTGAGCTCGACAAGCCACCTGCAATCGGCACAGCCCACACCCACCACCGGAAGTGCCATACAGCCCTACAACCCTCAGGAATGGATTGCTTCGCCAGCAGCTGGGCCCGAACGAACGCACCAGTTTCCCGAAACTCAAAGTGGTACACATCCTTTCACCTCGTTGCTGTGGGCACGAGTTCCTTGTCGCAGGTCAACCGCAGAACTGACAATTCAATTAGTATCCCCTCCGCCCCCGCCTCCGTATAGCCCGCCTTGGAACCAGCGCCCAGTGAGCAGCGTGTTCGAGTCTTCTCCAGCAGCCAACACCTCGGCCGCCAGGGTGCCTCCAAGCAATGTTCATCGCCCGTCGCCAGAACCTGTTGCAAACACGTCATTCCCTCCTCCGCCTGGGGCGAACGGCCGAGGCGGTTCGCGAGAGAGACGGTTTGGTCTCTCATCGTTGCGAAGACACAAGGAAGCACATGAACAGCCTAGCCCTCCCGATCCCATGCCGCCCATCTCATTTTCGCGGCCTACACCTCCTCCCATTAATATCCCGATGGGACAGCCGGTGCCACAGCGAACGGCTTCTGGTTCCTCACAGGGACCTCCTGGTGCACGGAGGGCGGTGTCCACGAGCGCCATCGAGACTCCGACATCAGCCAGGTCTCGATCAACATCGCAGACAAGATGGGAGCCCGGCATGCCACTTCCGCCTCCGCCACCCGGTCCACCGCCAGCTTCATCCAGATCACAGAGCGTACAAAGTACCAGCAGGACGAGTGAACCGATGGTCTCGCCACCGACAAGGCGCCCTCCGCCCAGCAACGGCTCCGCGCTCGGCCCTGTTCCCCCGACACCTGCTGACTGGATCGATCAAGACGCCCAGCAAGCGACCCCAACACCTTCGCGGGGCAGGGCTGCTGGCCTGACGATTGATACCACCCAGCCTGCCTCTTCGAGTCAGGTCACCGAATTGACAAGCTCCGCCAGTCTTAGTCGTGCTGGTGCTGTGCGTCTCGACAAGACCATCGTTCAGAGGCGAGCCGAGAGCCGGACGAGACAACACGAGTCTATGGACGGCATCCTACAACCAATGCAATTGACCGATATTGTGGTCCCGAGTGCCACTACCTTGTCCCGACGACGGACCATTAACAAATCTACCCCGAGGAGCGGAGGCAGAACCATGCAGGACACGCCCCAGACTGGGGGGAGCGACTCTCAACGAGACCCGTTGAGTCTTACACCCAAAGCTCTAGGGTCTGCGCACGGGACTGGTCGGGACATGGCAACACCCCCTTTTTCACCACGTCCCGGGAAAGCCCCCGCCACTGATCCTCGAGGTGTTACACCGAAAGCACTCCCAACGCCGCCGCTTCACAGTCGCTCGGCTTCAGCCTCTCAGACTCGAGGCGGCAGATCAGGCTCCTTGGGTCGGGTTGCGGTGACGCCCTCCGACAGCGCCCCATCTTCATCAACAACGGTGCCCAAAACTGTGGTCGTGTCTCAAACAGCCGATCAGTTCTGTCAGGGGACCATTGAAAGATTTGAGGCTTTTGCGGCCAGCGAAGCCGCTGCCACATCCGATGGAGACCGAGTCCGGCTTTTTGCAGACTTTATCGTCAGCGAGTCGAGGATTCGTCGCGAGCGATATGCTTCGGCGATAGGGGCTATGGGGTCTGAGATATTTGATCTGACGAGGGATCTCTTCCGGCCCATGGCGGCCAGGCGAGAATCCGGGATCTATCCAGGCCAGAGCCAATTCACGCCGCTGTCATCTCAGCCCTCTCGATCGCACCGTGGGTCCATTGACTCTGCGTACCGAGACATCGCTGGGCAGTCGAGCTCAGCACCGACATCTGCCAATACACCAAGCTCGCCCTTGGCTGGTCCACCAAACAATGGTACATGGGCGTCCAACTACATGCCTTCTCTTTCTCCTATTCTGAGCCTCAGCGTCAGTGGGAATGGGGACGGTAGTTCTCGAGGCCGGCCGCCCAGCAGATGGTGGGAATCAGACTCGGCAGGAACTGGTGGTCATTTGATGGAGAGGTCCAAACGCGAATCCAAGTACATGGGCATGCCAAAAGAAGCCCGCGAGGCTCTGCAATGGGGAGACAGTCCGGTCCAAGACGAACTGCACACGGGCATCAGTGAGCCTGAGTTTTCGGCAGGCTATCCGCCCGAGAAGACGGGTTGGCATGACCAGGAGTCCGCCCTGACTCCCCAGCCCGTTGGCATTCGCAGTTCGACGCAGTCCCTCACCTCGTCGGCCTCGCCAACGACCCCAGGTCCAGCACAATTGGATATTTCTCGTCTTGTGACTCTGCCTCCTCCGTATCCTCGCCACCACCCGGCCGTGAATAACAACCACCCCGAACTCACGGCGACGCGCACGGCTGTGAGACAGATCAGCGATCTTTCCGAAATCGAACATGCTAGGGCGCGATACCAGCAAACGAGCCGCAAGAAGCGGGAAGAGGCCACCAAAGCTGCTTCGGAGCGACGATCGGCTCTGCGCAGTAACCTTCAACAAGAAATCAACTCGGGCAATATGTCCTTTGCAGAGGCTTCCGCGATTGAGCAAGATTCGAATGAGAGCGAAAGAGAGGGAATCAAGGACCTGGAAAAGGCCGACTTCGAACATTTCCAGAGCCAAGTCGTGATCCCTCTGAACGAGCTCCTCACTGGCCGCATCACCAAGGCGAACGCGCTCTTTGACGGGCTCGCCAGTCGTCTGTTTGACGACGTGGAAAGCGCAGCGGACATGCCGCAAGAGGAGGGAGACGACAAGCCAGAACTCCTGGAGAAGTTGACGCTGCTGAAATGGATTTTTGAGGCAAGCGAGGTTCTGCATCGGGCCAACTACGACTTGCTGTCGGACCGCAACGACCGGTACCGCGACGTTGTCGTCACGCCGTACCGGCTTGCGAATAACCAAGAAAAGGTGCGGTCCGCCGAGGCCTTCTTCGCCGAGGATGCGGCGAAACGACAGCTGGCCTTTGCCAACGAGGTACTCGAGAGGACGCGGACGTTTCAGAACGTCATGGAGCAGAACGTCGTGCGCGGCGTCGAGGTACAGCTGTCGGCGTTCTGGGACATTGCGCCCCCACTCAGCCGGCTGCTCGACAAGGTGCCGGGAGACCTCAGCGGAGGAGGGTTCCGGGTGCAGATTCCGGCGCAGGAGTACCAGGAGAACCCGACGTATCACCAGCACCCGTTACAGTACCTCTTTAGCCTTGTGCTGCACGCCGAGAAGAGCACGTACCAGTTCATCGAGTCGCAGACCAACCTGCTCTGCCTGCTGCACGAGGTCAAGGAGGCGACGGCGCATGCACATGCCAAGGTGGTGCAGGACGAGGAGGGCGGCGAGCGGGCGGACGCGCTGCGCCAGGAGGAGGAGAAGAGGCTGACGGAAGACCTCAAGGAGAAGGTGCGCGTCGTCCAGGACCAGTGGCACAGCGCACTGGGCGAGGGCGTCAAGGGCGTAAAGCAGACTGTGGGCGAGTGGCTCCTGCAGACGGGCGGTTGGGACGAGACGCTTGAGGATGGCGGCGTGGGCAGCGTGTGAAGTGGGAGTTTGTTAGAGGCAGGATGTGCTGCCGTGACGTTTCGTCTCCTTCATCTGGCTTGACAAAGTTGATACCCCCATATTACACGATACATCGAATTCTCTCTAGAAATCACAATTTTCTCAACATGATTTCTCATTGGGAAGTTTCTTGTCTAAATTGTTCTTGTTGGCAGACGTGGTTCAGGCTCGACCCCTGTGGCCGCCGTTCCACTGATCATGCTGGTGCTATTTCATACCAGCTCCTGCCATCTCGTCTAGGTATTCCGGTCCTCAAGGCATCTGCCGTTGTGCTTTCTTCCCCGAATGTAATGTACAAGGCGTATGTCGTGGTATCACATGTTGTACATGGCGGGGGACACAAGCCTATGCCGCCCCCCCCCGGGGGGGTCGTCGCCCGGTGTTTTTGTATCTCTGTCACCGTCACATCCCTCTCCTCGCCCGCCCCTCCGTGGCAAGGAAGGGGCCAGGCACCTTTTCGTTCCCGCATACGGTTCCTTCATTGCTTGCCAAACTCCTTGGGCAGATCCATGCCGACCCTCCTCGCCGTCAGCCGGACGCGCTCCTCCTCGTCCATGCCCATGCCGGGGTTGTAGCGCTCGAGCAGCGTGGCGTAGACGCGCTGGGCGCGCAGGTAGTCGAGGAACTGCACGGCCTCGGTGGCGGCGTTGGGGTGCGCGGCGGCGGGTTCGGCGAAGCTGCTGCGGATGCGGGCGTGGATGGGTGATCGGTTGCGGGCGAGGATGGGGCGGGGCGGGAGCTCGCGCAGGAGGCTGCGGTAGAGGGAGCGCAGGGTGGAGGTGTTGGAGGCCATGGCGGTGATCTTTGTGGCTCTCTCTTCGTCCAAGACTTCTGGCTTCGGTGTTGATTTGAGGGTGATGGATTGAGGGAGGTGGTGGTGTACAACGCGGCAGGCCTTGGGTGGTAAGTTTTTGGTGATGTAAAAGCCCAGACAGTCGTTGCGCAGGCGGAAGGGACTAGGCGTTGCAGTGCACCGTAACGGTCAACACCGTACGGCGCACTGCAAACACCTCTTCCTCCTGCAAGCAACGTCCCTTCACGACAAGAATGCCTCATGCCGAAAGCTTCGTCATGACCAGAGCATATTTGGAAGGGCTAGTATGCGTCAAGTGATATCCGGAATTACACTGAAAGAGAGTTCTTGAGAGCAGAGTGTGCAGCACAATTGTGAGTGCTCTCCCAAGCTTCCTTCCATCGTCTCCGTATTCCTGGCTTCCTCCCATCCTACCCCCCTCTCAACAGCAACTCACATGCAGAGATGCATCACGCCATGGCGGTCGTCTCTCACTTATTCTAGGGTCCGTTCACCCTGGATACCAAGCTGATAGAGCAACCCTTTGGTCTTGTTGCGTGCTCCGACGATGGACGCCGCCGGCCAACACAGTAGCTGGCTTCTGATGTAGGTAGTCAAACTCACCGAACATGTGTGATTCATTTAAACACTGCCCATAGCTCATTCGCATCTTATTCAATCACAGTCAAGTCACTCTTTCTCAGTGAACCCACAGCCTCTTTCGTTTGTACTTCAGGCCCAGCTCCACAGAAAAGCATACATCGGATAGAGCTGGCCATGCACCACCAGGACGAATCACGAGTGCAACGGGAGAGAGTGAGCCTCCAGTAGCCAAAAGCGCAACTCGGCTAACTTCATCTCAACGCGAGAAGCTGGTGGTTCGCCCGTGGAACAGCCAGTCGGTATACAGCTCACAGCCATGTTCATGTCTCAACGTAGGTCCTGTTCTCCTTACGATGGACCCGAAGAGCCTGACCTCCTGCGCACGCCCTTGTTTCTACCCCCTATTGATTGGAGGGTCACCCTGCATGGTGCTATCCGGACAGCGGAATTATCACTCGATATCGCCGGCCGACCAGGAGACAAGTTACGAACAGTCAGCTTGGTGAACGTCTTCGAAGTCGTTCTTGACCTCCCAACGAGCCTTTGTTGCAGTCCGAGGGCCCAGAGTAACTCGGCGAATGCTGCACGGTCGGCTCAAGCCAGGCAGTCCACTCCATGAGCATGACTTCGTCTCGAGAGCCGGATGATGGTCGAGGGATCTGTTCTCAGTCTTGTGCATGATGCAAGGAACGTCTCTAGGCGGCGAAGCAACAATCTGAGGGGGAGGGGCATGAACTGAAATGTTCGCTCGCTAATGTGTTATCAGTGCTCAAGACGCAAGCCAGTAGTCTGCGGGCCGCCTGGAGCCCATCAACCCGAAATCAAGAAGTTGCGGTCGTCGGTTTCCGACCCGTTACAAAGGCCCTGGAACCATGGGTCAGCACACCCTCATCGT
>NW_021167413.1:16062-46501 GCF_003724135.2 Verticillium nonalfalfae | reverse complement strand
GTGGTACTAATAATGCCAAGGTCATGAGTTCGACCCTCATACTGACCAGCGATATATTTTGCTAGTCTGCGAGACTTTTTTTCTGGCCTCCATGGC
Source organism: Verticillium nonalfalfae (assembly GCF_003724135.2). Taxonomy (NCBI): domain Eukaryota; kingdom Fungi; phylum Ascomycota; class Sordariomycetes; order Glomerellales; family Plectosphaerellaceae; genus Verticillium; species Verticillium nonalfalfae. Next base: position 46,405 of record NW_021167413.1, on the reverse strand, counting down.
GGTGATGCGCACCATTTGGTCGCAGGAACGGGACAGTCGAGGGGTAGTATTCAGTTGTAGAGCACGGACATCTCTTTTCCGGCTCTCCTGGGAACGGGCGTGGACAGTCCATTGATCAATCAGTCTTGGGATCTAGCTCAGCAGGCCAAAAAGGCTGAACCTGCTAAATGTGCGTACTGTCGAAGTGCTCCGCTGGGCCCGGCTCGGCGCCGTAGCACTTGACCCACCAGTGCCACAACTTCGGCGTCTTCAGGTTCCGACACGGCATGCAATTACGGGCCTTGGCGACGGGGGCATGCCGGGAGCTGAACATTGCGATTGCTGGCAGATTTTGTAGTCGTCAGCGAGACTCGTCATGGGCTTGTTGCTGCGTGCCTCCTCCGTATTGACCACTGGACATGGTATGGTCTGTAACAGCACCGAGTGAGTGCTGTAGAAGGAAGCGGCACAGCATTGGATCAAGGGCTCAGAGCCGACGAACACGACTCCTGGAAGACCACTTCAGCCTAGGAGGAAGCTGTAGTTTAAGGTTTCATGCCAACGTACGTCTTGGTACGAAAATTGATCTGTTTCTCGGTAGGACAGGTGCATGGTCGTACGTATGGCAAATATGCGTCCTGGGCTGTGCATAGAAGCCACTGACCAGGGATGCGTCTGACAACAGTCGAGCAGGCGAATCAGCGACGGATTGAAAAGTGTTGCCTGGAGCGGCCCTCGTCTGAGACGCTGTGGCCTTGTTCGTCATCAATCTGTGAGTGCCAGGCACAGCAAAAGTTTACGAGACGGGAGGCTGACCGACGCGGTACGCAGGGCAGGGGACAACCTCGCTGCTGCGCCGCGCCAGAGTACTGACGCAGTCTAGCCTGCTGCCGAAAGTGGTGTTAGTCGGATGGCTGTGATAGGCCAGCTCGCCAATTTCCATCGTGTCGTGTAGTGTTGTCCGTCTGAGAGCATCTTGCATGCATGGTGGGTTTGCATCCAATCTTCGGAATCAAGCCTGAGAATGCCGTGGGACAGCGATGGCACATTCTATATTAGACATCTTGTCTGCCTGCCTTTGGATGGCTTCGAAATGGATCAACTCAGGCATCATACTCAATTCGAATCCGTTCATTACCTAGCCAACCATCATACGTATCCAGGTTGGTAGCTTGTTAACTTTAATACAACAATGTCCGGCTCAACAACAGCAACGAACGTGCCGAGCGCGACTTCAGCGGCGGCAGAGCCCTCCTGCACGACAGCAGTGCCCGGAAAGTACGGAAGCGTTCCGTATGACGCCTGTAACTCCAACTACAACTTTGAGCCAGACTTTGCGGCCAACTGCGCCTTTGCAGTGCTCTTTGGGTTGACTCTGGGCGCCCACTTGGTGCAAGCCGTGACCTGGAAAAAGGTACGCGAGCTCATCATTTCGAGTCTTGTGGACGCGTTGGACTAATCAGCCTAGCGATTCTGCTGGGTAGTGAGCATGGCGGCCGCGTGGGAATGCACCGCGTTCGTCCTCAAATCAGCCGGTGCGCGGGACCAGCAAAAGCAGATCTACGCCATCCTGGGCCAGCTATTCTTCCTCCTCGCGCCCTTGTGTAAGTCTGTCACCCTCAAGGGATCCTGTATCGAACTAACGGACTCGATGCAGGGATGAATGCTTTCGTCTACATGACCGTCTCCCGACTTGTTTACTACGTCTTGCCGGACCGTAGCATCTGGAACTTGAAAGCCACCCAGCTGACAAAACTCTTCGTCTGGATCGACGTGCTCTGCTTCCTCGTGCAAGCCGGCGGCGGCAGTCTCCTGTCGGGCGATGACATGGAGATGATGCGCATTGGACAGTACATCTACGTTGCCGGCTGCGCCGCCCAGTTGTTCTTCATCGTCATCTTCTGCGCACTGATGGGTCGACTGTACGTCAGGATGCGCGAGGCTCAACGCTTTGACCTCAGGATGACGCTTGTAAAGTCGCTGTTCTGGGCTTTGCTTGCCGTTCTCGTCCTCATCATGGTGAGTTCATCTTTGAATTAAGCACTTTTATCGCACAAGCCCTGCTGACATGTACATGCAGATTCGGATCGTCTTCCGTCTCTACGAGTTCAAGCCGGGCTCGGACTTCGACAGCGAGATCCTGACGAATGAATACTATGCGCTCGGACTTGACGCGCTGCCAATGCTGCTTGGGCTTTTGTTGCTTAACGCAGTGCATCCCGGATGGGTGCTTCGTGGTCCGGACAGCGAACTGCCCCGAGTAACGAGACGCGAGAAGAAAGAGATCAAGCGCCAGAAGAAGGAGGCCAAAAAGGCAGCTAAGCTGACGGCGAAGGAGGAAAAGAGGCAGAAGAAGGCGATGAATATGTTGCACGTTAAAGAGGCTCAACGATCGTCAGACACCTTCGAGATGAATGAGGCGTCGGAACGAGGCGATGCCCAGGTAGTCTGACGAAATGTTTGCTTCTCCGTCCATAACCTACATCAACTAGACAGATAGAATTCAATTGCTTTGACTGAAGCCTTGAGATCATTGTTCGGGACTGACCCTGGGACAATGTGCCCGCCAAGCTACCTGGCTCCAATGTCGGACTCACAGTAAGACCACCCTCGCCGCTCTTGGTCTTCCGCGATTAATGGAAACGGAGGTGAGAATTGTGCAAATCTTGCACGCACGAAAAGAGACGACGGCAGCAACCGTTAGATCGAGATCCCGGTCCGTTTACGAGTGTCTGGTACAGTGTGTGTCTACAGGGGCTGACCTTCTGCAGGTCGCTTTCAGCTGGATGTGCGAGTGACGAGACCGCGACCCCGCCCTTCTACAATCAACAGCTCGCCGACTGGGAACCTTCATTGCTGAAAGAAAGTTTATTTTCTTGACACATGCAACTCTTCGGCACTTCCTATGAACCTTGGTGGATCACATGCCACATGTAAGTGAGGGCTGAATATCTTGACCCGTCTCACCTTCAGCCGCACATCCCACGATGACAGCTCAGTGTGACCAGACGCCTCTCACCATGCGCTGGCCAGCCTTACCGAAGTACATGTGAAGAAAAAAGTATATGGTACTTTTAGGTGGCGTACGCCACAGCTAAGCCCGTCATCCGTTTAAGCTTCAATGATTTCAGGGGTTCACGAGCCAGTTTGACCCTCCGCTGACTTGACATAATCCTACAAAGCTTCATCGTGTTTCAGCGGGGTACGTCGCTCAAGTCAATATTTACCAGCCAAAACTCAACATACCTTCATTTACTCAGGGGTCAGGATAGTCAAGTGCAGACACATGACTAGCCCATGGCCATCGAAGGCGATCCAGGCAAGGCCGCGGCCGGGGCCGGGTATGGTCTGTTCGGCGCTCCGGCACAAGGCTCTCGCTCAGCCGGCCAAGACTTCTTTGACCTATCCACCCTCGGGAGCACCCTCTCGGCCTCATCTGCTCTGCCTGCCGCGCCATCCATAGTCCCGCAAAAGGAGGGCGGGGCCATTTCTGGCCTGGGAGAGAAATACAACGTCAGCTCAGCCTCCGGGACCGGGTCATTGTCGGTGCCTATCCAGACATCGCCCGCCAGGCGCGGTATGCAACCACAGCTCGCGCTTCAGTACGACTCAGGCGCTGGGAACAGCGAGTTCGGCCTCGGGTGGCAATTGCGCGGCGGCGCTTCCATCACACGGAAGACATCCAAAGGCTTGCCTCGATATCACGACCCCGCTTCCGGCCCGGAGTCCGATGTATTTGTCCTCTCTGGCATGGAGGATCTGGTGCCTGTGTTCAAGCAAGACGCATCAGGGGTGTTTCTCCAGGACTCTGCGGGCAATCCCGTCACCGAAGAGTCCGTCCGTGGCAACCATGTAGTGCGGAGGTATTTCCCACGCAGTCGTCAGACTTTTGCTCGAATTGAACGCTGGACGAACCTTGAAAGCCGGGACGACGTGCACTGGCGCGTCGTGACTGAGGAAAATAGCACTTTGGTTTTCGGCTCCGATGCCAACTCCAGAATATTCGACCAGTCAGCCGCGGTCGACGGCACTATTCGCATCTTTTCATGGCTTCAGTCTGAAACGTATGATACATATGGCAATGCCATGATTTTCACCTACAAGCAGGAGGACTCGGCCAACGTCAGTGGTGAGGCAGCACATGAGGCGTTCCGTACGCCTGAGAGCCGGGGGGCCAACCGATATCTGAAAACCATTCGATATGGAAACACGATACCCAACCGATCTCTAGACACCTGGGCTGCGTTCTCGGCATTAGAACTGCCCCAGGACTCATGGAAGTTCTCCGTTGTTTTTGACTTTGGGGAACATAACGAAAGCCTTCCCAGCCCCGTTGAAGTCAGTGCCTGGCGGTCAAGACTGGATCCCTTCTCGACCCACCGGCCGGGTTTTGAGTTACGGACCTACAGACTCTGCCACAGGATCTTGATGTTTCATCATTTCACTGAGCTGGGCCAAGAACCTTGTCTCGTGTCCTCAATGGAGCTCGCATATCGCGAGCACCCATCACTGACGGTATTGGCGTCTGTTCGTCATTTCGGACATTCTTTTGATGCCGCCTCAGGTACAATCATCTCACGCGGCCTCCCACCACTCGAATTCTCCTACCAGGAGTTTCCTTTAGATCAGGAACTCGAAAGATTGACCCCGCGAGCGGTGGACGAGAAAAGCCTCCGTAATCTTCCCGTTGGCCTTGATGGAAGAGACTACCAGTGGATCGACTTAGATGGCGACGGCCTCCCTGGAATACTCATGAGGTCAGAAGCCGCATGGTACTACAAACGCAACACCAGCGCCAACAACGTACAGGCCGGGACAGAGCCACCTCTGGCCGTTGCCCGATTTGGAGAACTAGAGCTGATCCGCACAATTCCGTCAGCGTCTGAACCTGAAATGTGTCACTTTGGTGATGTGACGGGTTCTGGAAAGCTGAATCTCATTCAAACAGCACCCTCAGGATGGGGATACTTTGAACGCGAAGCGGATATTGACACTGGATGGACCAATTTCCGATACATGGCCAGGTTTCCCAATGTCGATGCCTCGAAAGATAGCGTCAAAATGATCGATCTCACCGGAGATGGCTTACCAGATGTTCTAATTTACGAGGACGAAGTCCTGACATGGTACCCTTCGCTCGGCGAAGAGGGCTATGGAGATGGTGTCTCTGTTTCACAGCCTGACTCAGATCGTAGTTCCCCAATCTGTCTTTTCCAGGACACGGAACAAACTCTTTATCTGGCCGACATGTCGGGAGATGGTCTCGCTGATATTGTTCGAATACGAAACTCTGATGTCAGCTATTGGCCAAATTACGGCTACGGTAACTTCGGCCGCATCGTCCAGATGGACGGCGCACCATCTTTTGACTACCAAGATGCATTCCATCAGGGAAGAATCCGCTTGGCAGATATTGACGGCTCTGGAACGACCGATCTCATCTACCTTTCAGGTCAGGGGTTGGACCTGTACATGAACCACTCTGGCAACCAGTTCTCTGCCAGAAAGCGGCTGCCGCCAAGCTTCCCAATTGATAACACCTCCGTCGTCAGTGTCGCGGATCTTCTGGGAAATGGAACAGCCTGTCTCACTTGGTCGACAAGCCTTCCCGCAGAACGCCGAAGTATTCAGTATATAGACTTCACAAAGGGCCGTAAACCGCATCTTCTCAACTGCTTCGTCAACAATCTGGGAGCCGAGACGGTGATACGATATGCGCCATCCACCAAGTTCTACCTGGACGATAAGCAGAGCGGAACCCCTTGGATCACGAGGCTTCCCTTCCCCGTTCACTGCGTGGAGCAAGTGGAGACCATTGACCGTGTCAGTCACAGCCGATTTGCGAAAAGATACAGCTACCATCATGGATACTTTGACGGTGTTGAAAGAGAGTTCCGTGGCTTCGGCCGAACAGACGAGTGGGACACTGGCGTCTTCGAGGCAGCGGCGAGTCCCCGGATGAGCAACGAGGATGCTGCTTGGCACACCCCGCCCGTGCGGACGTCCACATGGTTTCATACCGGAATGTTCGTCGACGAAAGGACCTGGAGCCGCCAGATACAAGCCGAATATTTTGCGGACCATGTGCGTGAAGGGCTTCCGAGTTCGCCATATCATGGTGCCTTATTGCCCGAGTCGGTCAATCCGTTCGATCCACAGGAGATCAGCATCCTGAGGGAGCGTTTCCGGGCACTTAAGGGGAAGCTTCTTCGTAAAGAGGTTTACAGCGAGGACGGATCAGATTCATCCCACATTCCATTCGCTATCGAAGAACACAACTATTCTGTCAAGGTGGTACAAGACGTCCAAGACTCCCATCTCCACGCCGTCTGCACAGTCCAACCTCGAGAAACCGCAAGCTATTATATGGAGCGGGTTGCGGGAGATCCGAGAATCCACCATACCATGTGTCTCGATATTGATGATTTTGGGAGCACCCGAAAAGAGATAAAGATTGTTTACGGTCGGCAGCCAGGACTCACATCCCTGACGGGCCCCGACAAGGCGAAGCAGGAATCGACACATATCTTGTATTCGGAGAACAATATGACCGAAGCAATCGACGAGGGCAATGACTTCAGGCGGCCAGCCGTCTATAGCACGCGTACATACGAGATTTCTGGGTTTCAGCCAGCGGGCAACGCCATGCAGTTCTCGTTTGCAGACTTCGCAGGCGAGAGCAATGACTTTTCTCCCCTGACATCGCTACAAGAAGTTCCCTTTGAGGAAGATCTCAATCTCACGTCACGGCAAAAGAGACTTATCAACAAATCCCGCACCGTATTTCGCAAGGATGACCTGACTGGAATGCTTCCTCCTGGACACCTCGGGAAGCTAGGCCTGGCTGGCGAGAGCCATACCCTCTGCTACACCCCTGGTCTTTTGGCCAAGGCTTTTAGTCGCTTGAGACCCGACGGGACAGAGGAAGCGCTGATAAGAGACCCAAAAATTACCCCTGGCGGCCTTGTAGAAGGATCACGACTAGGCTATGTGGACCTTGAGGGCGACGGGTCTTGGTGGGCAAGCGCGGGAACCGTGAGGTACTCTGAGACATCCACCTCCGACCCAGCCTTGGAGCTCTCTCAAGCCAAGAATCGTTTCTTTGAAGCAATTGCGTTTCTTGATCCGCTCGGCCACGAATCAAGGGTTTCCTATGACTCTTATGTCTTGTTACCATCATGGACGGAGGATGCAGTGGGAAACAGGACAGTGGCCGAGATAAACTACAGAGTTCTCAAGCCCCGTATCGTCACGGATCCAAACGGTAATCGGACAGCAGTGGCGTTCGATGCCATGGGGATGGTGGCAGGTGTAGCAATCATGGGCAAGGAAGGGTCGGGTGAGGGAGACTCGCTTCAGGGGTTTAGGCCAGACCTCAGTCAAGCAGAGATCAACCTCATCCTCTCTGAACCTAAAGGTCCGACCGCATTTGATCTGCTCGGCCAAGCAACCCGGCGCATCATCAACGACTATGGGAGTTTCAGAGAGTTGAAAACACCTGTGCCGTCGGTTGCCATTGCGCGCGTACAGCACACGCATATGCCGAACGACAGGCGAACAGTCGTCAGCATTTCCTACTCAGACGGCTTTGGCCGGATAATCCAAAGCAAGAAACAGGCGAAACCTGGACCGCTCATTGAGGACGGCCCTCTGGTAGGTACTCGATGGATCACGTCCGGTTGGGTTATCCACGACAACAAGGGAAACCCAGTGAGAGAGTTTGAGCCCTTCTTTGACGACACGCATCATTTCAAATTCGACCTCCAGGCCGGATCATCGTCTACCTTGATTTATGATTCCATGTCCAGGATTGTTGCAATTCTGCGTCAGGATCACGCTTTCTTCAAGACGGTCTTCAAAGGCTGGACCGAATCCATCCATGACTTCAACGATAATGTTCTCGTTTCCAACGTCCAGAATGATATTGATGTCGGCCATCTACTTCGCGGTTTGGAAGGTCACGAGTTTCTTCCATCATGGTACGACTCGCGCATCAACGGGCAAGACCCTTTGGAAAAGGCTACGGCAGAGAAGACAGCAGCTCATACGAATACGCCTCGTGTGCTGCACTCCGACGCCCTTGGTCGTGTCATTGTGCAAGTTGACGACCTTGGCTCCGGTCAAACCATAAGTAGCCGATCCAGGTTTGATGCCAGCAACAATATTATTCAGGTTTCAGACCAACTAGGGCGGCTCGTGAGTGCGTTCCAGTTCGACATGAGGGGACATCGCATTTCTGAAGCAAGCATGGACGCCGGGCGGCACTGGTCCTTACCTGATGTGACTGGCCAACCAGTGCTGCAGTGGGACTCAAGGGATTTCCGGCTTCGACATGTGTACGATGCGGCAAACAGACCTGTTGAGACGTGGATGAGCGACAGTGGCGCGAACGAGATCATGACCAAGCAGTACATATATGGCGAATCAGCCTCGGATTCACTGGGGCATAACCTTAAGAACCGGCTGCACAAGAGCAGAGATGGGTCAGGAGAGATGACCATTCTTGATTATGACTTCAAGGGCAACATCATCAGTACCGAACGGAGACTAGCCAGCAGTTACAAGGACACACCAAACTGGGCCGGTGCAGTTGGCCTCGAGGCCCCGCAACACAGCACGGCCACCTTTGACGCGCTTGACCGAACAGTCCTATCAGTCTCGCCAGACATGAGTCAAATCTATATGATGTACGACGACAGCGGTTACGTGGATCAACAATTTGTGAATGTTCGCGGCGAGTCAACTTCCCTTGATCGATCCAATTGGTCTGCCGTCATCACAGGTGTCGATTACAATGCCAAAGGCCTTCTCACGTCTATCTCTTACGGCAACGGCACGAAAAGTAAGAGAACATACGATCCATTACTCCATCGGTTACAAGGCATGCGAACGACCAGGGCGGGCGACCCCAGTCCACTCCAAGACCTCACTTACACGTGGGATCCGACTGGTAACATCACGCACGTCCAAGACAAAGCCCAGCAGGCTATATTCTTCCGAAACAACCGCGTAGATCCGAGCTCAGACTACACCTACGATGCTATGTATAGACTCGTCAAGGCCACTGGACGCGAGCATCTGGGACAGACCAACGGCCGTCCGAATAATCCCTCGGCACCTGGGCCGAACACGGGCTCTATCGTAGACAGTCCCGGCGACGGCAATGCCATGGCTGCTTACGCCGAAACATACGAATATGACCTTGCGGGGAATATCATGTCCGTCGCCCATGCTCTCAGCGACGCGAGCCGTCCTGGCTGGAGGAGGACCTACTCTTACAACGAGCCCAGCTTTCTCGTACCCGGTCAGGTTGGAAACCGTCTTTCCGAAACCAAGGTCGGCTCAATTTCTGAGGCGTACTCCTACGATGCAGGCGGGAACATGACGTCGATGCCTGGCCTTCGCACAATGAGCTGGGATTTCAACGGCATGCTACGAGCCACTACCAAGCAGATCGTCAATTCAGGAATACCCGAAACGACCTACTACGTGTACGACGGGTCAGGAAAACGCGTCCGCAAAATGACGGAGAGCCGAGGCGGAGAAGAAGCAGATAGCCCCGACCCGAGACCCATCAAAGAGACTATCTACCTGGATGGAGTCGAGATCTTCCGCAGATGGGCGCGAGATACGAACGAGCCGACTGTCGTGCGTTCGACCGTGTTCGTTGACCACGACGGACGGAAGGTGTATCAGGCAGACAGTCGAATAGAAGGCACCGACAGTAGTCCAGACAAAAGTACACGATTCTCCCTCGGCAATAATCTCGACAGCGTCACGATGCTGCTCGACGAACAGGCGCGGCTCGTCTCGTATGAAGAATATTTCCCTCATGGTAGCGCATCCTATCAGTCGACGGCCAACCAAAACGAAATACCAAAGCGGCACAGGTACGCTGGAAAAGAGCGGGATGAGGAGACGGGACTGTACTACTACGGCGCGAGGTACTACGCGCCCTGGCTGGGCCGCTGGACATCCCCTGATCCGGCGGGGCTCGCAGACGGGCTGAACCTGTTCTGCTTCGTGCGGAATAATCCTGTATCGTCCACAGACTCTGGGGGTCAATTCACAATGGCGCTTGGGCTTGGCCTCGCGGTGCCAGCGTTTGGCGAGGTTCTCGCGGCTGTGGTCACAACGGTTGTAGCCGTTGCATCGAGTCCCGTCGTCATCACGGGCGCTATAGTAGTCGGCGTGGTCGTGGTTGGAGCCGTGGCATATCAACACTACAAAGAAACCAAGAGCGAGCCGCTGAAGTTCCAGGGCCCCTGGCCGGTCCCGGCCCCAGCGAAACCTGCCGAACCCGAAACGGTCCCGGAGCCAAAACCAGCCCCGCAACCGGCCCCGCAACCCAGCCCGGAAACAGTACCTCAACCTCGGCCGGCGCCAAAACCAGAGCCGGCGCCGGCACCAAAACCCACGCAGGGCCCCAAACCAACCACACCGACTACAAAGCCGGCCCCCACACCACGAAAAACACCTGATCCCAAGCAGACGCCAAAGGCAAAGCCCAGACCGCGCATCCAGCCGACCAACCCCGATAAATGGGACAGGTCGCAGCCGCAGCAGCACCACGTGTTCCCCAAGGAGAGCTGGTGGTTCTGGAAGGCAATCGGCATCAACATTGATGAGCCGGAGAACGTTGTGTGGATGGCGGCCTGGTACCACCTCCTCGTCGTGCACCCCGGCGGCTACAACGAAAGCTTCAAGCACGAAATTGAGCGGTGGGTCGACTGGGATGTCTTTGATGCGTCCAAGGGGCGCAGGCTCGAGTTCCGGGAGCCCGAGACGGGGAGGCGGCTTTCGGCAGGGGACGTGCGAGCGCGCTTTGAGGCGCTGGGCGCGGCGCTGCAGCTACGCTGGTTTGTCATGGGAGTCGCGACGCCGTCGGCCGTCCCGTATCTGCGGGGCTGGGACAAGGTTCGCTTCGGGGAGAGGCCGCATAGTCGGGAGGAGTTCTTGCGGCCAAGGAATACCTGGGGACACTAGAGGTTATGAAGGGAAGGAGGAGTGCCATCGGATCACGCGATGCGGGTTATCGTACGTGCTGGGGGGTTCTTCGTTCGTTGGTATGCCAGGGATTGGGAGCTGATACTTTGTTTGGACAATAAGTTCTTGGTTACGACGAAGGCAGTGGTTCCTTTGTTAGGGTGTGTGCTTCGTGAGTTTTTATTTTGACTTGACACCATGACAGGCAAAGATTGGTATCGGCGACATTGTTGGCAAGAAGACAATTTCAATTCAATTTCTGCCTGCTACTCCTGAGGGACACGGTCATTCTTAAAGTAGCATATCAAAAGCGCAAAGTCAAGGGGAAGAAGTGATGACAACTCGGTAGAGAGAAAGAAAAGTCGTGGGGCTCGTAAGAATCACAGTCGAACCGTCAAACAAAAACATACCCGAACCTGAAAGAAGTAAGCCAAAAGGGGCAGGAAAAGCAGGACAATAAAGGAGTTGGGAAACTTCACATTAGCAGCATCTCAACAGAGAACAGTCTCACAGCTGCATGCGATACCGAAGAACAAGCCACATCCCCTGCCGCGCCCCATCAAGGCTTATGTCGGCACCTTCAGGGGCCTTGAGTGTGAGGATCCAGTCACCGCTAATGTCAAGTCCGTCAGTAGAGGCCGAGTACGCGAAAAGCCTGCCAAGCTTTGCGGCCTCCGTGAACGGAACGATGTCAGCATCGGAGCCAGCTCTTCCAAGCCTCAATGCCGTCGCAGGGATTTCCGCCGTCGAGTAAAGTGACACGCTCGATGCTGTGAGCTTGGACGCGCCGCGCGCGACATATGAAAGTCGGCTGGCGACATCGCGCAGCAACATGGTGCGATCTGCGTCTGAAGGTGAGGCGGCCATGGCGAAGCGGTACCACTCGGTCGCGAACTCTGCGCGTAGGTCCATAATGTTGTAGAGGCCGCCGCCCGCCTCGGACGAGTCGTCCTCGACGGCCTGGACGAATGATCGAATGGCTCCCGACGCGGCAGCCTGAAGCTTGTCACCGCCGTCAAGCGAAGTGTATCTGACTTGAAGGATAACATCCGTGATAGTGCCATAGTCAAAGGGCCGCAAGGCCAAGGATGCCGGGCCGGCAGGTGATGGAAGCGTCAGGCGCCAGCGAGAAACGACGCCGGCGCCCTCAAAGGGAAGGAAACGCTCGTCCTTCATCGACAGCTCGAAGACGCCAGGATCAGTCTGGGCAGAGGACGCAGCAATGGCGATAATGGGTACGGAAGAGGTGGTGAATCGTTGGTCCAGCCCGTCATCACCAGGGGTTTCAGGGTATGCATTGGCGTCAGCAGCCAGAGGTGAGGTTCGCATCTTGTTCTCGAGCAGACGAAGCGTGGCGTTGACGCCTACATGCGGGCCTACCACGCAAGGAATCGACAGGGCAATAGACCGAATGCGTCGCATGTAGTGGCCCGGGAAGTCCATGTCGAAAAGCGTCTCTGGCAGGGCAAACTCGCAGCGGGCTGTCTCACGAAGGCGTACGAGTTCAAGCGGCGCAAGGAGTCGTAAAGAAATGGACCTCGTCACCTCAAAATCATGGCCGCGGCGGTCTTGATATGCGGCTTCAAGACGGCGCAGCGAAAGCGCCAAGGCTTCGCCGGCGAGAAGTCCATCACGCGCAGGGTCCCAGTAGCCGAATGAGATATACGAGCGGGAAATTTCGGCTGGCCGCTCAAAGTGGAAAGTCCGCTCGGCGCGTCTCGCCAGGTCGTACGCCAGCGTGTAAGCCTCATAGGCGAGGCGACGGCTGGTGGCTTCCAAGTGCGAGTACAGTTGAGCGTTGGTGTACTTGGTCGCGAGGAAGTCGGCGGTCTCTCGCGCATTGTCAATAGACTGCTGGTGATTGGAGACATCACGCTCGGCCAGTGCTAACTTCACTTGTTGTGTTAAGATCTGGCTGTCAATGGCCTTAACTTCATACCCAGCCGAGTTGGCCAGTTGTACGCGATCTTGCATAGCCCGAAGCAAGCCCGTCCTACGGCCGGCCATAGACGCCTGCGCTGCCTCATGATCAGACCAAGCTCGGAGACCCCGTGCGACAGCACCAAGTCCATGGCCGAGCTGCGGGAAACCCCACTTGACGGCGGCTCCAACGCCGAGCGGCGTGCCATGAACATTGGTGCTGGGCAGTGCCAGGAACACAGTGCTCAAGGCTTCGGTCGCACCAACGCTGATGTTGACGTTGCGTGATACTGTTGATCTGTCCTGCTCCTCCTTCTCCGAGGGGATCAACCGAAGGCCCGTATCAGCTACGAGCTTCTCTTGCGACAGCTCGATCTCGGCGAAAGGGCTCTTGACATCAGTTGGCACTTTCGAGACATCTTCGCCGAGCTGGGATAGGTAGTGTCTCATACGATAGACTGGACCGAGGCGGGTTTGCCGCAGAGAGTCAAGGGATAGGCTGGCTTCGTCAACCTGGGCTTTTTTGATACCCATGAGAAGCTCACTGATCGTCACCTCGTGGCGCTGTCTTAGGGAAGCCAGCGCCTCGCCGTCCTGCTTCTCCTTGGCCGCCAGGAAACCGGCGACAAACTGCCTCAGCTCGCCACACACCTCATGTGCCTTCTGCACGAGGTACAGAAATCGATAGTTGGACATTGGGCTGTTCAAATCGTTGAGAACACTGGCAATGCTGACACCAGCCGCAGTTGCCCGCACCAACAGGCCAGGGTCTATGGGTGGCTCGAACAATGGCAGCCGCTGCACGACGCCGTTGATGTCCTGACAGTGACGTAGCTTGAAAAGACGATCATCAATAGTGGCCCTGACCGCTCGGAGCTGTGGGTTATCTGGTATGCAGAAGTACCGCGTCGTAGCCGAGCCGAACACGTTGGGCAGGTCGACAGGCGTATCAGGACGGCCAGTGAAGCCGATAGGAAATTGTCGCGTTATCTGGTTACTGAAGGGGAACTCGAGCTCGAGGTCGACAGCAGCGTTGCCGAAAGCGTCGAACCGCTCAAGGAGGCGCCGGTATGTATGAGGCTCTGTTTTGCCGCGCTTTGGGATGCGCTGGCCGGCCGGTCCGTACACATGGCTCGCTCTCACGTACATTTGGATGGCCAAAGGTAATGTCTCGAGCGTATTTTGGCGGAAGTAGAAATCGCCGTACTGCACCAATGTGTCGATGTACTTCATCACGACGGCTTTCATGTAAGCCACCGGCCGTGATCTGGCCACGACGTGTGGCGCGAATGGGTTGTCTCGCCACTCAGTGACCTGTGTGTTCTCTTCGTTAGGAACGAGAGATTGCATAAAGTTCTCGAGATAATCTTTAGCCACAATTTCTTGGAATGGCCGGAACTGCCAGCACTTGGACACATCGTTGGTGTTGACCATGGGGTTGAAAACGGCAGCATGGCAGAGCTCCAAAGCCTGATCAAACTGCCGTTGCTGGACGAGCTTGTCCATGATGGCCAGAGGTGCATGTAGTCCCATCTCCCAATTGTAGATGGCGTAGGGTTTCTTGAGTTCGTGATACCTCGACTCCCTGTTGTCGCCAAAGGCGTCCCCTAGCTGCGAATCCTCGAGCCGCGCGTAGAGATCAAAGACGGTCGACAGCTTGTCCGATACGGCCATCGCACCGAGCAACTTGTGCACAAATTGGTGCGAGAAGACGGCCGATGCCGAGTTGGTCCAGTAGACTCTGACCCGTGGACGCACCACCGAGTTCGGGTACTCGACATACGGTGGCGTCTTGTACAGCTCGGGGTTGCCCGTCGCAGTCGACGCCTGCAAGCTGTGTATTTCTGTTCGACCGCTCCAGTAGCCGAATGCTGGCGTGCCCGTGTCCAACCTCAAGCTGGCTGTGACTGACCCATCCGAGGATTTGAGAAGTCGGCCGTTGACAAAGTCGAACGACCCCACTGCTACAGAGCTCTCGGACGTGACGTTACTCAAAACGTCAACAGACAGTTTCGTGCCTCCGCTGCCATCCGGCACTGCCTCGAGCCGTGGAACGAACAGGTAGCCGTTGAGGTTTGGAAGACTGTAGTTGGCATAGTTTTTAACCGTCTCATACACACCGTCGGATGATATAATCTTGGTTGTCCACTCCCCGCCCTGTCGCCGCTCCGAGCAACAGAGTCTGACTTCCCAGTAGTCGATGCTTCGCAAGTTCGTTGATGGTTTCTCATCACCCAGCTCAACCATTGACTTCTCCGCAGCCTTTGGCGGCATGACCGTCTTCTTAGCAAACTGCGGGAAGAAGACGAGGAGTCGTCCGTTCCATACCACGGGCGTCACATAGGTGCCATTCTCCAGTACCACGCCATCAGCTGTCTCACTCGTGTAGTTGGGTATGTCAACCGTCATCCTTTCCCACGGCTGCCAGATGACATGCGCCGCGTCAAGCCGTCTGTAGTAGTATGCGTATGGAGCGCAGCGTGTGCGCGCTACAATGTGGACGATCTTTACGTCCGTGGTCTGCTCGAGAAACAGACCCTGCGCCTCGAGGTTGGCAACATCGTCCACTTTGGTCAGGTAGTTGCGAAACGCCGCCGCGACGGTGGAAGAGTCAACATCCTTTTGCAGCAGCTCGCTCTCAAGCTCGCGGTAGAAAGGGCTCTTATCATCCCGCAGCTCGCCTGTTAGCCAGTTCTCTGGGTATAGGAATACCTTCCGGTTGGCTTCCCACACACGGTACTTCTCCATCCAACTCCAGCGCACTGCGTCGATGCGCACGGGGACTTTTTGTCGGTCGCCCACAACACTGTTGACGTTTGGCTGCAATTCTAAACCCAAGAGGCATCTCTGTATGAACAGCTGCACACTGGAGATGGCCTGCTTTATGCGCGACGTCTGCAGGCACGACGACATTTGCACATCGATGAGAAAGAACTCGAAAAGCCCGTCGGCGTCGGTAACACCCTGATCGCGTATAACCTGTTGCGCAAGCAAATAGGCGATGAGTGCGTTCTTCTGATTCTCACGTAACGTGTTGTACAATGGTTGCACCGCAGCCTCCCAGTCTGTTGTTGTATACCGCGCGCGCACGACCTTGCGTATGTTGTCGGCGATGGTCCGCGCAACCCAGAATTTGATAAGCGGGTCCGCCCACGAGAACGCCATGCGAACATCTACAACACCAAGACTTTTGACAAGGGCCAGGGCTTTTTTAAGTCGAATCAGAGCTCTCTCATCGAGGAAGTTCGAGGGAGACAACAGGTCAAAGTGATCTGATGTCAAGAGGGCCGTGAGCGCATCTCGCTGCGAATCCCACCTCGTAGACGTAATGATCTTATCGACGAGACCATTGAGGTCTGCTAAGGGCAGGCGTGCCCATTTGAAAAGGTCAATCAAGGGTGCTTCTGGCGCTGCGAGCCCGTTTCGGAATGAGCTGAATTGGCATAGCCGTCTCCATGCACGCAACGACAATGAGTTGAGGTCGAAGTCGTCGAAGCGCGCCTTGTTGTCTGTCAAAAAGTTGATCTCCGCCGTTGACAGACTGAAGTTATTGACAACGATGCCAGCTTTGACAAGCTTAGAGAAGACGTCGGTCACAATCTGGGTGGCCTGGCCGGGGAGTAGCG
Organism: Verticillium nonalfalfae; assembly: GCF_003724135.2. Lineage (NCBI taxonomy): Eukaryota > Fungi > Ascomycota > Sordariomycetes > Glomerellales > Plectosphaerellaceae > Verticillium > Verticillium nonalfalfae. The sequence continues at coordinate 29,894 of NW_021167413.1, read as the reverse complement.
CCGAGGTCGGAATACCGGCGCGCGGCGACCGGGCTGATTTCCACTGCAGCTGCGTTGCAGGACGGCCTGGGACCGTCAGAGAGTACAGCCTTCCAGCAGTAAGCTTGACGGGTTCTGAAACCCACACGTTGCTCGGGTCGTCGAGCGGCTGCGGGAACGACATAGACGCGCCGTCGAGGATGATGGCCGACGGCTGCGTATCAGCAATAGAGAAGAAGACGAATTCGTCGTTCGCAGGTGGAATAAGGTAGCCCGTCCAGTCTGCGGATGGATTAGAGGAAGTTGACTCGAGGTTTCGTAAAACCTCCAGTGCCGATTTAGGTCCTGACCGGAGGATGTTATCAAGTAACAGATGGGTCAGCTCTAGGGGTAGTCCCGAAACTGACATCATGACATCAGATACCATTTTATCAGAGAGTCTGTCGCGAAGAAATGGGAGAAACGACACCAAGAAGTAAAGACGTTTACGTGGCGCGGTTCCCGGATCAGGCACCGGAACAGGCTCGTCTTCAGTAGGGTCTGGTGTGGTTGGAGGCACGTCACCGGCAAGGAGGGTTGCCTTGGCCTCTTCGAGGTTCGCCGAGAACACCGCACGTAGAGTGTCGTTAAACCATGCCCCCGGCTTGCGCATCAGTCGGTCGATTGCGGGTGTCCAGAGGGGATTCGTTCGTCCCAAGAGTCTGGCATCATCAGCCTCGTTGGCGGTAAGGATTCCGGTCATTTGAACAGTGGCCGATGCAGCGTTGGATGCATCGCCTGAACGACTCGAGTATGAAAACTTCTTTTTCAGCCAGTCTGGCACCGAGATAGCCATACCCACTGGCGCGTTCGTTTGCCAGACCCAGGAGCCTTCGATGACACCCGCAAGGATGCTGACAGTCGTCGTGTCGAATGCCTGCGAGGCGGCAGCGGTGACTGCTGCCGATGGTACAACCGTTTGGTCCGTTCGGTCTATGTCTGGGTAGGTTTTAAGAATGGCGTCCAGACCGTCGGCAAGCTGCTTGGTCGTCTTGAGAATATCGGTAGTGGAGGGACCTACTGGTCGGACTGGCTCAATCTCTTCGCCTTCTATGACATAGACCAGCTGATGCAGAGAGAAACCAGACGACGATATCCGATCCCAGTCTTCAAGGAAAGAGATCGTGCGAACTGCTCCGCCGCCAAACGGGTCACCAAGCAGTGTTATGACCCTTGGGAGCAGACTCAGCTTGACGCTCAGTACGCGAGCCAGCAACACGAGCCGGTAAATGCTTGACACACTTTTCAGTGTCAAGTCTGCATCGTGAGGCAGACCGGCAAGGTCAATCGCCATCCTCAAGTCATCGGCTGTTCGAATCCGCAACGCAGCCATAACGACGGCGGCGTGTGCTTCTAGCTTTTCAGGCCTAGCATAACTGAGATAGTTGCCGTTGGCATCAGCCGCGAAAACACGGTCTATGCCAAGAATATTATGCGTCAAGAATAACTTGGCATAAAGCGACTTGGGTTGGCCGTGTACGGATATGTCTGCCCAAAACGTCAGAAGCTCTGCCAGACCGAGGCCAGTCAGGTCCAGCAGCTTCTTGAGCGCAACGACTTGCCCAAGGAAGCCGGGTGAGATGGACGCAAGCGCCGGCGGCGTCCAATTCTCTCCTTCATGTAGTGGGCACTGCCCGTGATCGCCGCCTCCACCATTCCCTGACCCCTGACAGCGATCGTGGAAATCTTCCCAGGTAATCGTCCTTCCGGGGTTGGGACTCGGAGTCTCAGAGCCGCCGCCATCACTGCCACTTTCCGGTACAGTAGCAAGCCCTAGAAGAGCCTGGTCGAGGTCATCGATGGACCAGTCCAGCCGACGCCACAAACGAATGAAGCGGTGAATGCGATCGCAGTCGTCAATTCGCAACGCCTCGCCGCTCAGGCGAATGAGCCGTACGTTTTCGATGTTGCAAGTGTCCTGGACTGGGCCCCAAGATGCAGCCCGCTCCCAGTTCCAGACATACACATTGCTACTTTGATTTTCGATCTCGCCAAAAGCCCTAGTTCGCTCAATATTCCACAGCTGCATGCGCAACTGCCAGTCGAGTCCGTACTTGATGTGGAAGAACACGCCTTCTACATCGACAGCTGCACCGGCCTCGTCGATGCGCCCAACCAGAGTCAGGGTGCCGTCAACAGCCGTAGAGGTGATGCGGCCGTCGCGATGGAGGTATCCGATATTCCTGTCCACATCGTCATCCCGGCCGCTGACTACCTCTGCTGCTGAGCCAACAAACCCAAGCTGCGGGACCTCACGCTGCAGCACTAGCCAACCTTCCGTCTCGAACACACCGCCGTCCCTGGAATCCAGTACGACGAGGTTGCCCACAAGATCGAAGTATCGCAGTACCCAGCATCGCCAGATGGCTCCGTCGTCACAAGAACACGGAGGATATCCGCGACTGTTGGCCAGCTCTTCGAGTGCCTCCGCATTCTTGCCCTGGTCCGCACGGCCGAGATCGTCGATGTACTTTTGGCGAAGTTTGCCGAAGAGCTCAGCGAGCGGCTGGAACCTGACGAGGAAGGCGATCAACTTGTCGTAGCATCCAGTGGTGCCTATGGGCCCGAGAAGCGTGACGAGGTAGCGGTAACTCCATCGGAGGCGCTGGAGCAGGAGTAGGGCCCAGCCGGACGGGTAGTTTGGGTTAATGTATCTTGTACGGAGGAGATCGACCAGATCTGTATACATGATCCCTGATCGCGGCAGGAACTGCTTCTTCACGAAAGCAAGGCCAAGCTCGTGGTCCTCGACGGTCGACAGCATTTCGTGGTCTCCATTGACATAGCCCCAGCACCGATAAACCGGTTCAACCTGAATGCGTGCCTCGTACTCTTCGTCGCTGATGCGTGTGTCTGGCGAGATTATGTATTCAAAGTACTCCTTCGGATAAAACACCTGGCGAGTCAGGACTCGGAAATCCTGCTGCGACAGAAGGAGATACTCGGCCACGTATGCCCGCTCGTGGGCTTGTCTCCCCCATTCGTCACGTCTCTGGTCACCGGTGTGTTGCGTCGGCCGAAAAACATCGAGCAACTCGTGCCTTGACGTACCAAGGTGACCCAGAAGGATTCGGATCTCGTCCAGCGGCTGATGATACGGCAGCGTGAAGGGATACACGGCGTCCTTGAGCTTACAGTACGCAGCATAATTGACGTTGGCCGGCTGGGATAAGAGGGCGCTGCTGATATCGTCTCCGTCAATGTTAAAGGCATCAAGCGTCACTTGCTTTGGCTGGTGGTTGTCTTCAATGAACTTGCCGAGATGGCAGACAAAAGATTCCATAACTTCGTTGCTGAGGTCGATGTAGGGCAGTACCGTGTTGGTGTTGGCGCACGTCAATTCGATTTCGGCAAGATCAGGCCGACGGCGAAAGAGCATCTCGAGGGCGGTACCCTCCCAGCCGGGACGGTAGTCATCTTTCAGGTTGTTGTTCCGGAGAAACTGCAGAATGTCGACCAAGTATGCTGCAGGTGATGTGACCGAGGCGCAGTCTGAGCATTCGCAAAAGTCCATGCTACCGAAAAGCTGCTCGAGATTGACAGTGCTGCGCATGCCGCTGACGGTGACGGAGTTGGCAGCAGCCATGCGGTCCCCGCGAGATGCAGCCCCGTCGATGGCGCGGATACCCGTTCCGCGCACCATCTGAAGCGTCGACGCGAGTGCCATGTTGGCGTGAAGAGCTACATTTGTCGCCTGTGCGTGGATACTGCGGGCCGCCTCTTCAGCGCTGCCTTGAGCTGTGTCGTCCGCAGTGATGACGCTGCCAATGTCATGAACAAAGTGAGAAGCCGGCACTGCAGCAATCTGCTGGGCGGACCCAAAACCAGCCTTCAGCATAGCTGCCACAGCCGCCGGGGCCGTTGACAGTGATTGAACACGCTGAATGGCTCGAATGGTGGTGTCTACCTTCTGCCGCGTCCCATTCTCCTCGCTGATGTCTTTCAATGCACCCTCGGGGAGAGAGAAAGGAACGTTACTAAACAGGTCGGGATGGGTGTGCAGGACATCGATGATGAGACTCTTGACATTGGCGTCTTCTTCTTTGTTGCCATCATTTCTCAGCCCAATGGGAATCTCCTCGTCATCCACCATCTTGAGCAGGACGGCATCGCGTTCCAACACGAACATTCTCTGCCTAAAGATACGCGCCGCTGGCTTGATGGCAGAAACATCCTGGGGAGCCTCTGACGTGCTGACGGTTGCAACTCCTAGTTCTCGGTCAACAAGGGCAGAGAGCTCGGCGGCATTGAAGCGTGCGGCAACCTGGCGCAGGCTTGAAAGAGAAGAATCAGCGGCCAGAGCAGCCACGATGGCCTCATCACCTCGTGCGCACTCTGCAAACCCGCGGATGAGCGTGATTCTTGAGGCGATGGTCTCATCGTCGACCTTGGCTGCCGCAACATCAAGGTCGGCCGACTTGAGGATATGTTCCTCCAGCTTTGTCCTCTCGCCATCGCCGAGACATGACAAGACGAGGGTGTCACGGCTGCTCAGCTGGGGGGGGTTTTGCTGGATTCCAGTCTGCTGGGCCATGGTTCGCGGTAGTCGGGGTGCTGATCAAGACTTTCCCCGGTAGCATGGCTCGCTTAGCTGAAGATTCGGGGAAGGAAGGCACAAATAACCTGGGAGAGTTTCGTCAGGAGTATAGAAGCATTATGCCATACTAATACTACTAGGTGTCATGTCAGTCGGGGGGGTTGGCAGCTGCTGTCAGTGTCAAGTCAGTGAGCAGTCCCAAGTGACGATGGAACCTGGGTACCACGGTCCGTGCCGCCATATCGGACGTCCTATCACATCACAACAACCGGGCTTGGGTAAGGTCGTTGTCTGCTCTCCTTCACTGTACACGGTTACGTGAAGTGAGAAAGCTTATGATGGTCCGCAAGTACCTGTTACAACCTCCAGATTCAAAGCCTGCTGTCGTGCGCCGTGGCTCACGGAAGCTGGGCGAAGGCGTCGGCCTGAATGGATTTCATTGGTCGATTCGATACTGCGGCTGACCTGGCTGAGCATCCATTAACGCCGAAGGCAGCGGTGATTTGATCCGTATGGTTGCCTCCTTGGATCTCTGTAGCTTCTGATCATAAGCATGACGCCTCCAAAGGCTCATTGTACAGTGCTAGAGAGGCATGGCGGTCTTGGCGTGCTGGTACAGTTCGCCCTGACTGCGCACCACGAGACGGAGCCTATGCATGAGGAACGTCTTCAACGGTGAGATTTGTGCACATAGGGCTGAATTATGCTTTCTGGGCCCTGAAGCTGGATTGCTCTGCTTTAAAGCAGCGAGACTCTGATTGCACCATGGGTTGGTCGACTCTGGTTATGACGCCCGATGTCTAGACTGTCGCTGCCAAATGCACGAGGACCACAGTGCCTTGGGCTTGATCTGGCGCCAGCGTTTGCTGCGAGATATCTGGGCTGGGACCAGATCAAACTGACACTGAAGTAGGGCACTTTGGCTGGCTCACGCGCGTGATGGGAGGACCGAGTTTTGACGCGTCGAACATCCACGGCGGTGGTCACGAAGGCGTTCGAGGGCAAATTCGAGGAGATCTGTCATTCTGCATCCTTTCTGGGTCAAGAGAGTGCGTGCTTGCCCGCTTGGTTAGCCTCATTTGGTGAAGGACGACGCGTGCTGACGCATAAGGGTGGGCTGTATGCATCAGCTGGCGATCCCCTCTTGTTGCTGCATCATGCCGGTATCAACAACTTCTGTGGTAGTTGTGGCAGGCGATGGACCTTGGAAAGCGACTCGAGGTTCTCGATGGCTGTCAATGATTCCGTTGGAAGGCGGAGGCTGTGTTTATTGGTGGAGGCTGGCGACGGAAGACGCGACGAGTGGAAAGGCGCTATAGGGATGCCTCGTCAGGGATCGTGTGCCCACTACGCGTCGTAAGGCACTTTCCCAGGACGCTTACCTAAGTCGCCTCTTCCTTCCCGCAAGGCCTACTCGGGCTCAGTCATCGAGTCCAACTCGATTGTCTTTGCGCCGAAATGCCAAATCGCACTGCAGACAGTTCATGATCGGCATTGCAAGAAGCAGGCGAGATCAATGAAATGCAAAAAAAAGAAGAATGAGTCCTCAGTGTCATGATCCACTCACGGCCCGGATGACTCCCTGGCTGGGCTGCTGAAAAAAAGAGGCCAAATCGAAGCGGGGCAGGCCGTTGCGAACGCCTCGTCGAGAGACCTTTTGGCAGTACCTGTTTTCAGTGCAACTGCAGGTATCGATTTTGGCCTCACCTTAGCGCAGGCTGTGCCGCTCCTACGGGCGCTTCTGACTGGCCCTCCACAGCTTCGCCGCATCCCCAGACTCCACCTCGAAGACAGAGGCATCCAATTGTAAGGCAGCCAATCACGGCCATCTGCACCTGTCGTCGTGATCATTTTAGAGCCAGGCACCCGCCCTCAACTCGCTCATTGAATCTCGAAACCTCAACTCTTCTACTCTCGTCACCTTCATCCTCTCAACTCCGCCCCCCTCATCTCACATTCAAGTCGTCAAGACATTCTGGATACACAGAGCACCGATCGATCACTCGACCCGAGCCCCAGTCATCTTTCTAGATCAATTCGTCGGAACTGCTCAATCCTCCATGACTGTGCATCATTGACACAACTACTGCTCCACCAACCCAGCCCACGCGTCTTGCATTGTTCGCATCGTAAGCCACCTTCCGGCAGTGACTACTATCGTGCAGCTTCTCACACTTACATCGCAGGCATACAATCAATTCCCAGGCCTCTTTCCTGACGCATCGATGGAAATTCGTCACAATGGATATCAGGACTTGCTCGAATCTATCGAGCAATCTCACGCCTCCTTTATGGATAGGCTCCGACACGTCCACGGCCATCTCGCCGAGCGGACCGTGACCCCCGGCCAGACTGCGACACTAGGAGCTTTTGACCTCCCTGTGCCGAATCTCGCTCTCTGGTCGACCTGCGGTGGATTCCATGGGATGAATCCAATCCAGTCGGCACCGACTGTCACTCCCGCTGCAGTCCAGCAGTTCCAGAGACAAAAGGCCAAGCGCCGACCTCAGGAGACAGACTCGGAGCGTCAATCGCCCCTCGAGCCCCTCCCATGTCACTCCTCTCCATGTCGCGAGGAGCGACGTGTCTCTGACCTGGCAAACCGTCCACAATTCGTGTTCGCTATCCTGACCTTGATGCAGAATCTGGTATGTTACGGCTGAGATTCAGCAAAGCAACCCAGAATTCTAACTGACCCCTTCCAGCAGCAGCAGAAGCAGCAGCAGAAGCAGCAGCAGCAGATTCATGCTCAACGGAGAAGCCATGCGCTGGGAAGCGAAGCGTTGGAACGATTCCATCAGCTTCGTCAACAGTGGACAGAACATGCGCTCATTACATGCCTCGGCACGAGCAACCTCGTTCTTGATCCTGTCGAGCTCATTGGCTCCGCCAAAGGAGAGCGCAAGCCCTATACTGATATGCAGAATTTCCAGCAGTCTCAGGATGTCCTCGAGAATCACGACATCATGTTACCGCACAACGAGACGGACGACGGCGCCTTCGATACATCGACAGGCACCATGACTGGCGAGCATATCAGTCAGATTCAACCTGATGATACAAAGCCCGTCTCGACCCGAGATAACGAGTCCGATGTTTTCTCTGGGCCCGAATCGATCGAGCGCTTGCGCCTCAATCAACAATCCGGCAATCTCTTGCCACTGCCCCTGGTTGTTGCCATGGCCGATATAGTCGCCACCTACGCCGGCTATTGCTCCATGACTGCCAACGTCGTCTCGATATTGGCTGTCATGAACGGCAAGGACAATTGCTTCTCGAAGCAAATGAACTTGGCAGAGTACGATTGTGGGAAGACAGCCAGCTGGCGGTTGATCCCCACGACGCTGCCTCTCTTTGGCTGACGAGCTGTTGCGACTCTTTCTGGTGTTTGACTGTTGGTTGGCAAGTGACCTGAGTACGTCGTAAAACTTCTCGTCTGGACATCTAAACTAGGTGTCTTGAGCCTCGCTACCACAACCAAACCAACGCCATCAAACCAAACGAATCACACAGCAATCAGCACAGAGACGGAACGTCAGAGCAGCAAACACTACTCTGATTTTCAAGCAACAACCACACTATGGCTTTCGCATCTCCCAGCGGAAGCAGCAACAACTACTTTTACGAGGTGGACGACAATACCGCCACCATGGACGGACACGGCGCATGGGCGGCGTCAGGCGCAGGCCTGCCCGTCCATGACTTCCTTCATGGCATGTCCGCTTTCGAGTCCCCACTCTCTGAGATCCTGGAGGGCGACTTCAGCGACGACATGGAGTTTGACGCTTTCATCGAAAAGGAGCTGGCCAAGGGCTACGGACTAGAGGTGTTTCCCTCAAACGGCAACACGGGCGACCCGTGTGCTTTCGACTTCAACACACCCGTCGTTCCTACCCCTGACTTCAACGACCCCCTCCTCTTCCCGATCGTCGACGACAGCCAGGCCCTCGGCTACTCGTCCTTTGATTTTGATCTCCCCGCCGCCGAGTCCTTCTTCGCCCCTCTCAGCATTGGCGATGCATCACCGTACACGAACTCACCCTCCACCCACACCACCAACTCGGCTTCTCCCTTTACGACGTCGCCCGACTCTACCACCGAGTCGGACACTTCCGGTCACGCGTACGCCTGCACGGCCGACAGCTGCTTCAAGACATTCAAGAAAGAAAGTCAACTCAAGTATGTCACCCCATCTCTCCTCTTCACATGCCATCCCTGTACACCAGCTCCCCCTCTCGTGCGAATCCCGCTGACCGTTCGTCCCAGGCAGCACCAGCGCGTCCACAAGAAGTCTCTCACCTGCCCGCACTGCCCGAGCGCGCCCAAGTTCGCCCAGGTGCGCGACCTCGAGCGCCACCTGCAGGTCCGCCACAAGGACGTCGCCACCCGCGACAACGTCCGCTCCGAGACGCGCCAGTGTCCCTTCGAGGGCTGCGCGCACCGCGGCCGGCGCGACAACGTGTCGAGGCATTTCGAGAGCAAGCACGGCGGGAAGCTGATGTGGAGGAAGGGGGTGCCGACGGTTCTAACCGTCTAGGGTTTTTTTTCTTGGTCCTTGTCATGGGAACAGAAGCGAGGCGTTTTCTACTTGATTTTCCTGTTTGCTTTTTTTTGTAACGATGTACGGTCTAGAGCAAGAACAATAGACTCGTCACTGCAGATTCGTCCCAAAATGTGTGATGTTCCAGGTGGAATCCTTCGAGGTGGAAGCCTCCTTTCATGCTCACGCGAAGAAACTTTGTACGCCAGAGCCGCTGTTGGCCGAAACAGTCTCTATTGTCTGGTAGGCAGACTGGCAGATCAACAAGAAGTGGCACTAGCTCACAAGCGGCTGGAGGTGCATGCACCCAGTCTCACAGTAAGGGGGTCAGCAGACCGAATCCTCGGACAGACCAGCGCAGCCATGCACGACGCTCATCCCATCATCGCAGACGGAATCCAATCCATCCATCAAGCCCCTTCCCTCTCTGTACGATAGCCAACCCGAGTCCATCCAGGTTGCGCGCTGCACGCACACGCAACTCTTCACCATCCCGCATCCGCGCTTCGGCTGAACCCCCCCCTTTCAGCGGAACTCGGCCCCACAGCACCGGGCCAACGCCGTGTCTCGCTCGCCAACCACCGCAGCCCGCCACAGCGCCCCCCTCCCCCTCCCCCCCTCCATGGCACGCGGTGCGTGCGCGTGCATGCAATGCCACCCCCAGCGGCCGGCCGGCGGGCCACGACAAATGCTGCCTGCGGCCCGCCGCCTCGGATCAGTCACTGCTCCTCCGATGCTGGCCCCTTTTCTCTCCCTTCTGCCCCCCACCCCCCATCGGGTCGGGGGCGGCGACTCGGTCTGAAAAACTTTGATTGCAATTTGCAATTTGTGACGGGCGAGTCGGGGGGTTTTACGCCACACTTCTCTTCGCGAATGGCTTGGTCGGACGACAGTTGGGTTGCACACACTATGGACGTGGCATGAGATTGCGAGGGTCACTTTCTCGTATCAGGCAGACGGGCAGGGAGACGATTTGGAATCACTTGATGAGTTTAAAGCGTAAAAAACTCGAAAACCACAGTGTTATTGTCTGATTGCATGTATATAGTGTCAAAACAACAATTTATCAATGCAGGCATGCGAGGCTGGCTCGGTATCGCATCGGTTCCTCCCCTTTGGAGCATGCGGCGAGGTGACTTTGGTCCACCTCAGACATGACATCTTTTCCCGTCGGTGTTGATTGTGAGCCTCTCGGATTACTGGCAGAAGCTTTGGCAGGGAAAAGTCGAATTTTGTCGAAGGAGGCCGATGGTGTCAGAGCGTCGTGGCCATGATTGCTTAGTGCTGGGAGCTGTTAGAGTAAGCAAAAGCATGGAGGCAGTCAGAAACATACGTCGCACGAGCTGCAGGCGCACGACGAGCAAGAGCCGGCGCAGTTGGTGGCGCAAGAGGAGCAAGAGCTGGTCACTGTCAGTCCGAGAGCACCGATTTGCGGGCTGCTCAGCGACAACTCACCAGGGAGCCATTGTGATTGTTGGGGTTCGAAGAACTGAAAAAAGCTTGGTGAGTGTTGTGTTTGTTGTGCTGGAGTGTCTGGTGCTGATGAGATGAACATCCCAAAACAGGACCACGTTCGGCGCCCCTTTTATACCTGAAGGATGCTCAAGATGACCCCCATGCGACTGGGCCCGAGTTCATCAGGCAGGAGTACAATGACACGGAGCAAGATGTGATGAGCGTTGGAGCTTCACGACCACACGCGTGTCGCCCGCAACAGACATCCGCAATCTCAGAAGCTATCGATAAGTGACGGCTCATGATTCGACAACCTCGTGAGGTCTCGAGCGGGGTTGGCGGCGTCTCCCCTTGGAGTGGAAGTACATGCAGGGCACCCATATCGGGACAGCACCTTAGGGGGGGACCAAGACCCGTGATTGGCGCCGAGACATGGAAGGCCAACCATGTGAGCAGGCTTGGCCACACGGCAGCCCACGCGAAACATGCGATACAGGCAAGGCGTGGCCTTGTCTTTGATGAATGGCGTGGGTGAATAAGGGATCGTCACGGGTGGGACCATGCGACGTGGGAGGCCAGCCCGCACCTCGGTTAACAGCTCGGGCGAACAGCGTGGGGACGCCAGCGTCAGCTGTGTCCGTGAATGCCAGTGCGCGGGCTACCGTGACGCTGTGATGGGGATGTGCTGAGCTCCTTGATGGAGTGAGGCGTGGGTTGGCAGGCAGGCGTGGTTCCGAATGAGGCATGCATGCATGACCTGCATGGAGGAGGCCTAAAGGGAGGGGCTGAGTCCACAGTCTGATGGATGAGACGGCATAGCCTGTGATGCGCGCGTGGGCACACGGCAGGACGATAGGCAAGGCACGTATGTCTGTGGGCGCGAAAGGCGGTTGGCGCGGGTGAGAAAGATATTCACATCCCACTCCAAAGGCCTCAGCTGACCCGAGTGCCCGACTCAGGCAACGCTAGTTGTTGGGGGTCATACCTCGGTGAAGCATGAGCCATGGGGCAGACTTTGACCACGGCGAATGAGAGCTCTGGTCGGAAAGAAACTCGGAAGAGAAGACGGCAAAGCCTTACGAGATGTTGTGACTCGAAGGCTTTGATGTGTCATAGGGAGAAGATTGTCCATGAAGTTGGGAAACTCAGGGCGTGAAAATGGATGATGACGGAGTAACAAGAGAAAGAGAAGGATGGTTCGAGTTGTGAAACAGCTCAATAGAAAGGACACTGTATGCTCGTCAACTTGCCACTTGGCTGAAAGAATCATCGTGTTCTCCTTGTCAACCTTTTGATCTCTCAGTTGAGCGTGGTCTTCCGTGGGATATGGTGTCGGAACTGCCGCTGACTGCCGCTGACTTTGTCAAGACCCAGAACTGGCGAGGACGGACGAAGTAGCATTATCCCGCGCGGGGGTGAAATCCTGATGAAAGGGCGAGAAACACCATGGGCAGAGGGAAGGAGGTCAAGACCATGCCTGCGCGATGATTGTTGTCGACGACGTCCAATTTATAGGCCCCCTTGGTGAATGAATCCCCCTCGATAGGACAGCATGGCCTCATTCCGAATACCGGTGGTTATCGCGGTCGAGCCCGAAATGAAGGCAGCCAGAAGCGTCGAGAGCACTGTAGAGCTGCTGACCGCCCCCGAGAGCTGGCTACTCGCCACTGATTTTACTGATGAATGCCCAATCATCGAGCCATCAAGGTTGCCCATCAGGGTTCTCTGAATGGGCGCTTATCTGCCAGCCATCAAGGTTCTCCAGGAATGAAATCACGGGACTTGAGCGTGACGTGAGTCTCTTTCATCACAGCTACATGCCAAAAGTCATTTGGAAGATCTTGCTGGTCATGATGCAAAATGAACGAAACGGTGCAGAAATCTCCTATTCGTTTTGGTTGTTCACTACATTTCAATCGATTAGCCCCTATTTGGTGGTGTACATCCCTCACACCAAGCATGCGGCACAAACCCCACCGTCAGCGCGTAAGTGCATCACTTCGGAATAACGCGAAGGAGAGTACATGTCAAGTTTAAGGAAGAACCCAAGACAAGCTAAAGCTTCGTTTTTACGGAGTAGACAGGCACGATACAATACAACTCATCACAGAAATCTAGCCCGCTAAACCGACTTTACACTTCGCTGTTCAACCACTACAGAGCGAACGGATGCAAACCATCGCAAAGGGCGGGCTTCATCGAATTCCCCCAACACCGCGATCAAAATACGCAGCTTGACCAGCTGGTTACTTGTCAAAAAGGAACGGACTGCAAAGTGGTCCTCGTGCTATCTGTTCAAACATAGTATAGCCGGATTCGAAATCGGTGTCCGGTTCCTACACCCTTCGACTGTTTCTGAAAAAGAAAAGCTGCTGACGCCGACATTACGGGTACACTTGGGCTCGCTGCGGGAAAGGCATTAGGTCTCTGTGGATGTGCACGTAAGGATAGCTTGATGATATTTGATTCTCGAGCCTACCCGATAACCGGAGTGAAGCTATGCTAACCACTTCTCTCCACAGAAATGTCCGTCATGCCAACCTGATGCGCCAGCATAATCGTGGCCAGAGATACAAGCATGGCTAACTACAATAAATTCAAAAATCCGTCACTTGCTTTAGTATGTGTTATAAGCAACGAAGTCAACTGAAATGCGTAGAAGTAGTGGTTATATTTATTCTAATGATTAGGCACCGCTAGTTATTTCAGACGAATATCTATAGCGGGAGATTATATATCGATTTAAGACATAGAATAGGTAAAAGACTTTCACCGCCGAAGATGCTTATTCGGTATCTCTACGTAAGAGGGGGGGGGGGGGGGGGGGTAGAAGCGAGCCGTTTTCGAGAGGATAGGTCAGCTACGCGCTGTTGCAGGATTCTAAAAGCGTCGTGATGACCCCTAATTGAGGCAGCCTGCAGAGCGTTACCGTAATAGCCGCCCTGAGCATGAATATCTGCCCCCTTCTCTAAGAGAAGCTGTATAATCTCGATAGAGCTGTTACGTGAGGCGGCCTGTAGAGCGTTACCGTAAAAGCCACCCTGGATATTAATATCTGCCCCCTTCTCTAAGAGGAGCTATGTAGCCTCGATATGGCCGCGGATTAAGGCGGCCTGTAGAGCGTTACTATAATAGCCTCCCTAGGTATTAATATCTGCCCCTTTCTCTAAGAGGAGCTATATAGCCTCGATATGGCCGTAGACTGAGGCGGCCTATAGAGCGTTACTGTAAAAGCCGCCCTGGGCATTAATATCTGCCCCCTTCTCTAAGAGGAGCTATATA
>NW_021167413.1:15417-15962 GCF_003724135.2 Verticillium nonalfalfae | reverse complement strand
GTAAAAGCCGCCCTGGGCATTAATATCTGCCCCCTTCTCTAAGAGGAGCTATATAGCTTTGATATGGCCGTGGATCGAGGCGGCCTATAGAGCGTTACCGTAATAGCCTCCCTGGGTATTAATATCTACCCCTTTCTCTAAGAGGAGCTATATAGCCTCGATATAGCCGTAGACTGAGGCGGCCTGTAGAGCGTTACCGTAAAAGCCGCCCTGGGCATTAATATCTGCCCCCTTCTCTAAGAGGAGCTATATAATCTTAATACGGCCTTTATCTGAGGCGGCCTGTAGAGCGTTACTATGATAGCCTCCCTAGGTATTAATATCTACCCCCTTCTCTGAGAGGAGCTGTATATTCCTTATACGGCCTTTATCTGAGGCGGCCTGTAGAGCGTTACCGTGATAGACTCCCTGGGTATTAATATCTGCCCCCTTCTCTAAGAGGAGCTGTATAGCCTTAATATAGCCTCTGCCTGAGGCGGCCTGTAGAGCGTTACTATAAAAGCCGCCCTGGGCATTAATATCTGCCCCCTTCTCTAAGAGGAGCT